>NC_057798.1:216685442-216738397 GCF_018294505.1 Triticum aestivum | reverse complement strand
CGATGGGCCTCGGGGGCCCGGGGCGGGTTCCGTAGGCCGGCGGCGATGTGGGCGCGGGCTCGCCCATGTGGCACGCTGCGGTTGGCCGAGGCGGAGGCGGCGGACGTTGTCCGGCGGCGCGGAGAGGATCGGGGCTAGGGTTAGGGGTGGATTTGATCCGGAATTTCGGGGGAGGAGGTGTTTTTATAGGTAGAAGGAGCTAGGAGGCTCCAAATGGAGTGCGGTTTACCGTTGGAGTATCAAACGAGCTCCAAATGACTCGAAACTTGACAGGTGGTCTACCGGTGGTGTACCAAGGTCACTTGGCAAGCCTCGTCCCATTCTGAGAACGTTTAACACCCGCACACGAAAAGAGACAAGAGGGGTGCGCCGGTGCATGTGGGAGTGTCGGAATGCAAAACGGACAACGGGGAAAATGCTCGGATGCATGAGACGAACACGTATGCGAATGAGATGCACATGATGACATGATATGAAATGCATGACATGAACAAAATGCAAAACAAAAGACAAAACCCGGCCATGGAGGGAATACCATAGCACATAGCCGAAAATGGCAAGAGTTGGAGTTACAAAGATGGAAAGTTACATCCGGGGTGTTACACCGCGACCGCACACATGGTAAGGAAGTGATGGCATCCTGCCACACCGAGTTGATGCTGCCATGGTCGAATGGGCGGTGGATCTAGAGGCGGCCAAAACCCCATAGAAAGAACAGAAAAGGCAAAAAGCAGTCAAGAAAAGAGAGTCCAACCGCCGCAAGAAAGAAGAGGTCGCACGCCGTGCTGAGGAGAGCTCGGCGGAGATCGAAGCATGGTGGGCTGCCGCTAACAAGGCCGGGAAGGAGAACGACGATGTCTGGCCAGGATGCCCCGATGCCAGCATGTGAGAAGTAGTTAGTGCGTGTGTCGCCCATAGGTTTGTATAATTAATTACGAGCATCTACCAGTACTACATATGTACTAGTTTCAGAGAAAATTACCGATAACCCGCAATTATACAGGATAGTTGTAGCCTCTTTCGATAAGTAAGAGTGTCGAACCCAACGAGGAGCAAAAGGTAGAACAAATATTCTCTCAAGTCCTATCTACCACTGATACGACTCTACGCATGCTTAGTGTTCACTTTACCTTGAACAAGTATGAAACTAGAAGTACTTTGTAGGTGTTGTTGGATAGGTTTGCAAGATAATAAAGAACACGTAAATATAAACTAGGGGCTGTTTAGATAAAGAAGCAATAAAGTAAATATAGCGAGTGAAAAGTGGTGGTAGGAGTTGTGAAATTGTCCCTAAGTAATTGACTACACTACTAGACCGGTAATCACTATTGCAATTCTATTTGAGGGAGAGGCATAAGCTAACATACTTTCTCTTCTTGGATCATATGCACTTATGATTGGAACTCTAGCAAGCATCCGCAACTACTAAAGGTCATTAAGGTAAAACCCA
This sequence comes from Triticum aestivum, assembly GCF_018294505.1. Classification (NCBI taxonomy): domain Eukaryota; kingdom Viridiplantae; phylum Streptophyta; class Magnoliopsida; order Poales; family Poaceae; genus Triticum; species Triticum aestivum. Next base: position 216,736,947 of record NC_057798.1, on the reverse strand, counting down.
ATCATAGCATTAAAGTATCAAGTCCCCTTTATCCCATACGCAAACAACCTACTTACTCGGGTCTGTGCTTCTGTCACTCACGCCACCCACCATAAGCAAATCATGAACATATTGCAAACCCTACAGCGGGAATCCCTCACGCTTGCGCGACACGGAGGGCACAATAGGACAGCACCAATAATAAAACATGCAACTCAAATCAATCATAGCAATTCATCAATCACCGATAGGACAACGAAAATCTACTCAGACATCATAGGATGGCAACACATCATTGGATAATAATATGAAGCATAAAGCTCCATGTTCAAGTAGAGGGTACAGTAGGTTGCGGGAGAGTGGACCGCTGAATATAGATGGGGGAAGGTGATGGAGATGTTGGTGAAGATGATGGAGGTGTTGCTGAAGATCGCGGTGATGATGATGGCCCTCGGCAGTGCTCCGGCGCCACCGGAAGCAAGGGGAGAGAGCCCCCCTTCTTCTTCTTCTTCCTTGACCTTCTCCCTAGATGGGAGAAGGGTTTTCCCTCTGGTCCTTAGCTCCAATGGAGTGGGAGGGGCGAGAGCCCCTCCGAGATTGGATCTATCTCTCTGTTTCTCTCTGTTTCTACGTTCCCAGATCCTTCCCCTTCACTGTTTCTTTTATATCCGGAGATCTGTAACTCCGATTGGGGTGAATCTTTCACCCAGATTTTTCTCATAAAATTAGCTTTCCTGCAGCAAAAGAAGAGCGTCAACCGCCTTATGGGTGGACCAGGAGAGTGCTAGGCACGCCCAGGGGGGAGGGCGCGCCCCCTATCTCCTGGCCACCTCGGGCACCGTTTCACGTTGATTCTTCCTCCGGAAAATCCCAAATATTCCAAAATAATTCTCCATCAGTTTTTATCCCGTTTGGATTCCGTTTGATATTGGCTTTCTGCGAAACATAAAACATGCAACAAACAGGAACTGGCACTGGGTACTGGATCAATATGTTAGTCTAAAAAATAGTATAAAAAGTTGCCAAAAGTATATGAAAGTTGAAGAATATTGGCATGGAACAATCAAAAATTATAGATACGACGGAGACGTATCAATTACCAGTAGTACTTTAAGTTGGTACTATCTATTATTAACATAAATGTCGGTAAGTACATCCTTTGAGGGCTTTGAGCATTGATTAGCATGTGTTCACTGAAGTTTTGTAGCCGCACTCCGGCCCTAGATACTCTCGAAAAGTCCGCTCGTAGCCACCGGAAGCCACCAGAGACAAGAGCTGACCGCAGCTGGTTTTTAGTCCCACCTCGCCACGCGAGTTGGCCGCACACCGGCTTAAATAGCCACGCCGATGGATGGCAGCAAGCTTCTCTCTTGTTGCATAGGATCAAATGTGGCTATGCGAACGAGGCAGGTTGACACTTGATTGCATTTCATAAACCGATGATTATTCATCGGGTGTCACCTTTGCCTCGTTCATGTACATTGAATAATCCTGCTGCAATGAAAGAGATTTTTAAATTAGGTGCGTCTAGATATGCTGGTATATATAAGAATTATTAGAAGATCACAAAACACACGGTTTCTATGGCGTACCCATGTTTTTTTGCGTTAATGATCTATAAGTTAGTTACATGTGCGATGTTTCCTAATAAAGCAAGCGTACCATTGACCAAAAAAATCAACTACACGTGTACATTTTTTTGGAGATGGGATCTGCCAATTTTCCCTTTTCTCGCACACGAGTATTTTACTCGCTTCGTATGCGTTGTGTGTTCCCCCACCCAAGTTTTAAATTTCGCAGCGAAATTTTCATTAGGCGTGTGATTTCAAAATTTATTCCTCCCATCACATCCCCACCCATCAAATTTTCACCGTATCTCTCCCCCCCACACACCGCCGGCCCCCCTTCCCAGCAGCTCAAACCACTGCCGCCGCAACCACAAATATGTTCTTCCCGAGCATCGTCGATCCAGTCAGGTAACCCACCGATCTCTATCACGACCCCGGCCTAATTCCTTAAATGACGCCTGTGAAACATCCTCACGCCTCCAAATCCCCACCGCCCTACCTCTAGAGCATCATTGCGCAAGCCCAACCACATATCATGCGGAGGTCGAGGAGCTGATGGCGCGATGGCCGTTGTGCGTGTTGACCCAGAGGAACACCTCGCCTCCGCTGTCGCCGACTTGGTGCAAGCTCTGGCCTAGATGAAGTGCCCCAGCGACTACCCCCAGGACTTACCAAGTATGATTTGACCAGCTCAATCTTACCAATACCACTTGCAATGGCTATGTTTTGTATGGTTGATGTATTAAGCATGTCTGTGCTTTATTTATTTCAGTACTGCATGCCGTGTGATGTTCAAGTATTAACTGTCCAGCTCAATTTCACCAATACTAGCAACATACTTATAATAAATGACTTAGGATGTTGTTAAGCCTTTTGTAATTAACAGTTGTATCCATTTTTTAATCTGTCCCTGTGCTACCGTGCTACTCCCTATGATGAAGATATCACTAGAGATGATGCCCATTTGCTATTTCTGGTGGATGCTAACCCTGCTGTAGTTAACATGCCTTTCCATGTACTTATGCATGGCCATAACGGGTTATGTCATTGTTTGTCGTCGAGGTTAGCAGCATCCCATGTCTTACAGTATTTTACATCATTTGTGCAATTGCAGTTTAACTTCTAACATTTACTAGTTGCCTGTAGGTACACATGTCAGCGACACTGATCCACACTTCGACCCGGAGGAACACCTCGCCTCCGCCGCCGCTGACTTTGGGCAGGCTCTGGCCAAGATGAAGTGCCCCATCAACTACCTCTTAGGACTTACCTAGTATGAACTCACCAGTTCAATCTTACCAATACCAGTTGCAATGGTTATGTTTTGTACAGTTGATGTATTAAGAATGTTGTAGTAAACATGCCTAACACGTCTTAGCTATTTTCCCTACCTTTTTATAGACAATTGGGTCATTCTCTACTCTGGCAACACCTACCTTGCGATGTTTAACTCTGCCAATTGCATTCTTATTAGTACCAATTTCAATGGCTATACTAGGTTGGTTGTAGTTAAACGTGCCTTGTTATTTCCAATCTGTACACTATGTGATGTTCAAGTATGAACTGTCCAGCTCAATTTCACCAATAGCAGCTACAAACTTACAAAACATGACTTAGGATGTTGTTAATCCTGTTGCAAATAACAGTTGTATCTATTTTTTAATTTGTCCCCTTGCTATCGTGCTACTCTCCACGATGAAGATATCACAAGAGATGCTACCCATTTGCTATTTTTGGTGGATGCTAACCCTGTTGTAGTTAACATGCCTTTCCATGTACTTACACGGGGCCATAACGGGCGATGCTATTGTTTGCCATCGAGGTTAGCTGCATCTCATGTCTTACAGTATTTTACATCATTTGTACAATTGCAGTTTGGCTTCTAACATTTACTTGCTTCTTGTAGGATACACATGTCAGCGGCACTGATCCATGCTTCGACCCGGAGGAACACCTCGCCTCCGCTGCGACCGACTTGTGACGGCTCTTGTCCATATGAAGTGCCCCAACAACTACCCCTCAGGACTTACCAAGTATGAACTGACCCGTTGAATCTAACCAATACAGTTGCAATGGACATGTTTTGTATTGTTCATGTATTAAGCATGTTGTAGTAAACACGCCTAGCCCGCTTTATCTATTTCCCTACCTTTTTATAGACAACAGGTTCATTCTCTGCTCTAGCAGCACCTGCCTTGCAATGTTTAACTCTACCAATTTCATTTCTATCAGTACTAGTTTCAATGGCTATACTAGGTTGTCTGTTGTAGTAAACAAATCTTTCCATTTTTCAATCCATTCCTTTGCTATTGTGCTACTCTTTCGCAATGAAGATATCACTATAGATGCTGCCATTTTATTACCATTTTGCATCATTTGTGCAATCTCAGTTTAGCTTCTAAGATTTACTGGTTGCTTGTAGGTACATATATGAGCGGTACTTATCCGTGCTTCGATCCCTTTTGCCTATAGGGCAATGAGATATTCATGAACAAGCGTCAAGTGAGAAAACTAAGAAAGATTGTTAGGCGAAAGAAATGGGTGATGGGAATTAAGCTCTTTATTTACACTTTGTCCAAGGCAACAGTGAACTCTAGGATGGTAAGTAATGTGTTGCCTTTTCCCCCTGCCCACAACAAGTTACTCTATTAGACCCGAGTATCTGTGTGTTCTCTTTTCAGTGGTTTTCGAAGCAATTTACCGATGATTACCTTGCAAACTAGATGACCGGAGTGGAGGCAACTAAGGTCAAAGTATATAATTCATGCTACCATGATAATGCACTAGAAGTATTCCTTAAGGCGGTGAAGGATGGGCGCGCGATTGTCACAAGGGGTTGGACAAATGTTGTTCGTACCTATGGCATGCAGGAGGGCACATTATGAGCATTCCGCTTCTTCAACACCATCGACAACCAAAATGATTTACACTTGTCTCTTCACCTTTACCGCCTCTAAATATTATGGTTCATCATAGTTAATTGCTGCATAATCCTGTAATTACTAAACATATTGTACTAAGAATTTCATTTATGGATTGGTTGTTGAACAATTGTGCTGAAATTTGATTTCCACATTTCATATTTCAAATTTTCCAATTTGAATTATAAATTAGGGAAAAATAAAATTCAACAAGAGCGAATAAAATAATGTACACAGGGTTTGAAAGAAAGCAGCGCGTGCGATGAAAAATAGAGAGCAGACGGTTCTTTGATGTGAAACGTTTGCGATGCCCAACGGACGCACACACAGTTTCATCTCATATGCGTGTGTGATTCATGGTAATTAATACGACAAACGTTTCAAAGATGTGTGGGTGTGTGATAGGAATACCTATCGCACACAGTTATGAAAATGGACACGTTAGCGTTAGTAGAGGCACCACACACATTTTACATTCTTGAACTGTGTGCGACCTATCGCAAAGACATCGGTAGATTAAACGTTTGTGATGCCCACCTTTTCACACGACTATAGCGGCGTAATTGTTTCGGATGTCTCTCGGATCAGAAACGTAACATCGAGATGTAACGTGTGGGACTGGGGAGGCTTCTCATATGGTTATTCTATGGCGATCGTTAGTAGCCGCTCGCCTATCCTCGATGGTTTTTGGGTCATGTGGGAAGGAGCCCCCTACCGCACACACTCACTTAGTGATGATTCAGAATACCGTCGCAGAAAGGGGTTAAGAACCGTTTGTATAGTACGTTATGGTACTAGTGGATCGACACGATGGTGGCGTCTTCGACATCGTCCCTCTGTTGGGAGCATCATGCATAAAGATAGGGTCCTATGTTGCGCTCCTCCAGTGCACATCGTTGCCCATGATCAAGCTACTACGTCGCAATGTATGACAGTCTCTGGTGAATCTAAGACGGTTGCTTCCTCGAGTTAGATCAAGTCTTGTCGTCCTCTTGCCACCTCCTTTGGGCATAAAGGGGGGATGGTGCGTTAACAAGGGAAGCTTCAGAGGAGCTGCCGTTCTTCAAAGCTGACTGACGTCGGTCAAGACGCAGCGAGGTTTTCAATTTTGGACAAGCTCTTTCGCTTTGTAGTTTGGTTGTCGTTGGTGGCTATCTTTGGACTAGCCTATATGTGGAGTTTGTGCTACTCTCGTTGTACGCAATGAGTGGTAGTCATCTTGTACTTGCAATTCTCTCTTCTATAAAGCTATGGTACATAATTTGCGTACTCTTGAAAAAAGAATACACCAAAGAAGAGAGGCTCACGAACACAAGGTTGAGGAGAGAGATAAAGCAGTGCCAACTAATACGAAATGATGAAGAATGATATGTACCCTAAGTACCCCATGGCCGCGCCCCACCGGCAACGACTCCCTTCTAGTCTCCCTCTTGGCTGCAACAATGGTATTCTTGATGTGGATGCGGCTGGACGTGGAGATGAATGACAAACTATGGCGGCGGCTAGGGTTGATTGTGTATATATAAGAGCTCTCCCATAGCCTCCTCCATTGATGTAGCATCTCCCCTTTGATCCAAGGGCTCTATGTGAGCCTTATCCTTTCCCAAAACATCCCCTGAAGGCCAAGGAAGTTATAGGAATAAAAAGGGACAAAATTGATGAAGAATCCCGTGTGGAGAGGAAACTTTCGGGCCTGATTTTCTTCCATACAACTACGCTTACGACCAACTATGGTCGTATGAAACATTATCTTTTGCTTTGGACCTCTTCGATAAATTGATAGCCATTTCTTCACACGAACTCAAAATTTGACATTCTTGGGCTAGTTGCATCCATATGAACGATGCCAGTCAATTTATGGTATTAGGTCATGGTTTTGAGCACATTGGAAAAATAACTTTTTCACTCTCCGGAATGGCTAAGTCTCGGGCCTGGATTCCATCGTTTGAACTCCTTTTATCATTCTAAGTGCATGGGAAGTCCACATCGCCTACAAGACACACAAAGAGAAAGAAAACCAATAAAAACTAACATATAATAAAATTTATGCAGTTCTCGCGGTTGAAAGAGTAAAAACTAGAAATCATGCATATGGACATGTAATTGTCTCAATGGAACATGATATGACTTGATATGCGGAGATAATGTGCAACAACTGAGCTCTAAATATGCGTAAAATATGGAGCCATCAGAGAACTCGATTGACTCAAGGGCTACTATTAGAGTTGTAAATATGGGTGTCGATGTACGACAATCTATGGGCTGGGGAAGCCCCTTTTACGTTCGATAAGGGTGACGTGACACACAAAGAGCAACTATCAACTCAGACCAGCACACAAGGTAGTTTACCCAGGTTTGGGCCGCAATGATGAACCATGTGTTACAGAGAGCATGACCTTACCTGCAAGGGGCTCGGCAGTGCTGCTAGCTTCTACAAATGGGCAGGGGTTCGACCCTTGTAGAGGTTGCCATGGGCCTCCTTTTATAGATGAAAGGGGTCATCATAGTGGCAAAATGGTAATTACAATGCTAATAGTGGCTACAGTGTTGTCATACATAACCCTGACGGCATATGACAAAAGCATTAAATGCTCCATTATGTGCCAAGTTCTATTGGATGCCGGCAAGGGGTCTTGGTCCACCTGTACTGTCAGCCCAGCTACCTCTTATTACCTTGACACGCACACAGATGGGTGTCATTAAAGGTAATCTTCTAGCAGTGGCCCTCCATGTGGCTCGGTAGCTTCTACCTAACCACCTGTGAGTTCGCCACTTATCGACAAATCTTTGCGCGCCCAGCACCTGTCAGCAGTGGATGTGGGTGGAGTGGCAGGGAGCTTGGCTTGTCGCCTATGTCCTTGCTAGCAAGGTGGAAGGCTCTTTCCCGGGAAGGCATGCTTCCCCGTAATCATGATCTTGATGTTGATGCGATCTTAGTACTTCTCGATGACCTGCCTCGAGGCCTTCCTCACCGTGTTTATTCACCATGTCTTGACTGTCTTGTGACGGACTTCTCTTCGGCTATTGTCGGTGTCAAAACCGGTGGATCTCAGGTAGGGGGTCCCGAACTGTGCGTCTAAGGCTAATGGTAACAGGAGGCGGGGGACACAATGTTTACCCATGTTCGGGCCCTCTCGATGGAGGTAATACCCTACTTCCTGCTTGATTGATCTTGATGATATGAGTATTACAAGAGTTGATCTACCACGACATCGTAGAGGCTAAACCCTAGAAGCTAGCCTATGATTATGATTGTTGTTGTCCTATGGACTAAACCCTCCGGTTTATATAGACATTGGAGGGGGCTAGGGTTACACAGAGTCGGTTACAAAGAAGGAAATCTACATATCCGAATTGCCAAGCTTGCCTTCCACGCAAAGGAGAGTCCCACCCGGGCACGGGACGAAGTCTTCAATCTTGTATATTCATAGTCCAACAGTCTAGCACAAGTACATAGACTGGCTGTCCGAGGACCCCCTAATCCGAGACTCCCTCAGTAGCCCCTAAACCAGGCTTCAATGACGATGAGTCCAGCGTGCAGATTGTCTTCGGCATTGCAAGGCGGGTTCCTTCTCCGAATACTCCATAGAAGATTTAGAACACAACGATCGTGTCCGGCTCTGCAAAACAAATTCCACATACCATCATGGAGAGTACAATATTCCACAAATCTAATCTGTTGACAACTTTTCATAGCGTGACATCATGCTGTGGCCCGGTCATTATTCGAACCGTTTTCCAACCCGCTACCACACATATCGCGAGGCGGTTTTATTGGCACGTCTTGTCGAAGTAGAGATCGTGTCCCCTTATCACTGGATTCTCATCAATACGGGTGTGGGTAACCCCACCGCTCCATCAACGCGGCGCTTGGGGAATAAGCATGTTTACCGGGCAAGTGGGGAGGCGCAGGATCCTTGCTGCCTTTATAAAGAGATAAGGACTCCCCTTTTTCACCCACGCCTTCTTCTTCCTCTGCTTATCCATTCTATCTCTCTCGAGCTCTAGCGCCCAAGCTTTCTCCTTCTCCGCAAAGTCATTCCAAGTATGTCCGGAGCGGGAGGCAAGTGGATGGCTTCCTTTGTTAATGAGGATGACATCATGAAGCTTCGGGAGGCCGGATACCTGGCCGCAGACATCGCGCACCGGCTCCCTACCGAAGGGCAGATCATCCCTACCCCAAAGCCTCGGGAGAGGGTAGTGTTTCTCTCTCACTTTTTCCGCAGACTAGGATCCCCCCTCCACCCATTTGTCCGCGGGCTCATGTTCTATTACGGGCTGGACTTCCATGATATGGCCCCCAATTTCATCCTCAACATCTCGGTGTTTATCGTCGTGTGCGAGGCCTTCCTCCGCATTACGCCCCACTTCGGCCTATGGCTGAAGATCTTCAACGTGAAGCCGAAGGTGGTGGTCAGCCAGCAAGCGGAGTGCGGAGGCGCCATGGTGGGCAAGATGCCCAATGTTACCTGGCCCGAAGGCTCCTATGTGGAGACCGTGAAGGGGTGGCAATCGGGGTGGTTCTACATCACCAAGCCGCGTGGCACCAACTGGGCAGCGGCCTCCGAATTTTGATCAGGCGTCCCCATGCGGCTCACCTCCTGGAAAGAGAAGGGCCTAGCCTGGGGCTCATCGATGGAGCTGGCCGTACTTCAGACCCGCGTCAAAAATATGATAAGCAAGAAAATCAAGCTTGTCAATGTGGTCTAGGTCATGCTCTTCCGTTGGGTCCTTTTGTGTCAGAGACGGGCTTTCAATATGTGGGAGTTCGACCCGGCCGAACACCAGACGCTGCGAGAGCTCTTCGACACGATGCATGAAGCTGTCTGGAAGGTGCTATTCAAGGCCGCCGAGGTACCACCACCCATAGCCGAAGATCGCGGACTCAGCGCAAAGCGCCCCGCCAATCCAGTGAGTTTTTGTGTTTTGTAAGATGTGCCTTTTACTAGCACACCCGTGGGAGGATTCTAAACCTTCATGCCAATCCGGTAGGACTGGGTAGCAACAGGGGAGCGGACTGACTGTCCGGCTCCACTACCCGAAGATCCAGCATCGCCTATTGCTACCTCTTGAGCACTGCATTGGATTTCCCCGAAGAGGAGAGGATGATGCAGTAAAGTAGCGTAAGTATTTCCCTCAGTTTTTGAGAACCAAGGTATCAATCCAGTAGGAGACCACGCACAAGTCCCTCGTACCTACACAAAACGATAGCAACTCGCAACCAACGCTTAGGGGTTTTCAATCCCTTCACGGTCACTAACGAGAGTGAGATCTGATAGAGATAATATTATTGGTATTTTTGATAGATAGATGCAAGGTAAAAAGTAAAGGCAAAGTAAAAACAAAGCAAGTAAATAAAGTGATATAGATTGATATGATGAGAATAGACCCCGGGGCCATAGGTTTCACTAGTGGCTTCTCTCAAGAGCATAAGTATTCTACGGTGGGTGAACAAATTACTATTGAGCAATTGACAGAATTGAGCAGAGTTATGAGTATATCTAGGCAATGATCATGTATATAGGCATCACGTCCAAAACAAGTAGATCAAAACGATTCTGCATCTACTACTATTACTCCACTCATCGACCGCTATCCAGCATGCATCTAGAGTATTAAGTAAAAACAGAGTAACGCCGTAAGCAATATGACATGATGTAGAGGGATAAATTCATGCAATATGATAAAAAACCCATCTTGTTATCCTCGATAGCAGCAATACAATACGTGCCTTGCAACTCTTTCTGTCACTGAGTAAGGACACCGCAAGATTGAACCCAAAGCTAAGCACTTCTCCCATTGCAAGAACTACCAAGCTAGTTGGCCAAACCAAAAAGGATAATTCGAAGAGACTTGCAAAGATAACTCAATCATACATAAAAGAATTCAGAGAAGAATCAAATATTTTCCATAGGTAATACTGGATCATAAACCCACAATCATCCGTCTCAACAAACACACCGCAAAAAGAAGATTACATCGAATAGATCTCCACGAGAGAGGGGGAGAACATTGTATTGAGATCCAAAAAGAGAGAAGAAGCCATCTAGCTACTAGCTATGGACCCGAAGGTCTGAAGTAAACTACTCACACATCATCGGAGGGGCTATGGTGATGATGTAGAAGCCCTCCATGGTGGATGCCCCCTCCGGCGGAGCTCCGGAACAGGCCCCAAGATGGGATCTCGTGGACACAGAAGGTTGCGGCGGTGGAATTAGGTTTTTGGCTCCTGTTCTAATCGTTCGGGGATACGTAGGTATATATAGGAGGAAGGAGTACGTCGGTGGAGCTCTGAGGGGCCCACGAGGTAGGGGGCGCGCCTAGGGGGCGCGCCCTCCACCCTCGTGCTCTCCTCGGAAGCTTCTTGGAGTAGGGTCCAAGTCTCCTGGATCACGTTCGGTTGGAAAATCACTATCCCGAAGGTTTCATTCCGTTTGGACTTCATTTGATATTCTGTTTCTTCGAAATACTGAAAAAGGCAAAAAATAGCAATTCTGGGCTGGGCCTTCGGTTAATAGGTTAGTCCCAAAAGTAATATAAAAGTAGAAAATAAAGGCCAATATAGTCCAAAATAGTAGATAAAGTAGCATGGAGCAATCAAAAATTATAGATACGTTGGAGACGTCTCAGACATCCCCAAGCTTAATTCCCACTCGTCCTCGAGTAGGTAAATGATAAAAAAAGAATTTTTGATGCGGAGTGATACTTTGGCATAATTTCAATGTAAATCTTCTTAATTGTGATATGATTATTCAGATCCAAAAGATTCAAGACAAAAGTTCATATTGACACAAAAATAATAATACTTCAAGCATACTAATCAAAGCAATCATTTCTTCTCAAAATAACATGGCAAAAGAAAGTTATCCCTACAAATTCATATAGTCTGGCTATCCTCCATCTTCCCCACACAAAATATTTAAATCATGCACAACCCCGATGACAAGCCAAGCAATTGTTTAATACTTATGACATTCTCAAAACTTTTTCAATCTTCACGCAATACATGAGCGTGAGCCATGGATATAGCACTATAGGTGGAATAGAAGGGTGGTTGTGGAGAAGACAAAAAGAGGGAAGATAGTCTCACATCAACTAGGCGTATCAACGGGCTATGGAGATGCCCATCAATAGATATCAATGTGAGTGAGTAGGGATTGCCATGCAACGGATGCACTAGAGCTATAAGTATATGAAAGCTCTATAAAAGAAACTAAGTGGGTGTGAATCAACTTGCTTGCTCACGAAGACCTAGGACATTTTGAGGAAGCCCATCATTGGAATGTACAAGCCAAGTTCTATAATGAAAAATTCCCACTAGTATATGAAAGTGACAAAATGAGAGACTCTCTATCATGAAGATCTTGGTGCTACTTTGGAGCACAAGTGTGGTAAAAGGATAGTAGCATTGTCCCTTCTCTCTTTTTCTCTCATTTTTTTATTTGGGCCTTTCTCTTGTCTTTTTTTTATGGCCTCTTTTTTTTGTAAAGTCCGGAGTCTCATCCTGACTTATGGGGGAATCATAGTCTCCATCATCCTTTCCTCACTTGGGACAATGCTCTAATAATGACGATCATCACACTTTTATTTTCCTTACAACTCAACAAGTACAACTTGATACTTAGAACAAAGTATGACTCTATATGAATGCCTCCGGCGGTGTACCGGGATATGCAATGAATCATGAGTGACATGTATGAAAGAATTATGAACGGTGGCTTTGCCACAAATACAATGTCAACTACATGATCATGCTAGCAATATGACAATGATGGAGCGTGTCATAATAAACGGAATGGTGGAAAGTTGCATGGCAATATATCTCGGAATGGCTATGGAAATGCCATGATAGGTAGGTATGGTGGCTTTTTTGAGGAAGGTATATGGTGGGTGTATGATACCGGCGAAAAGTGCGCGGTATTAGAGAGGCTAGCAATGGTGGAAGGATGGGAAAAAGTGTGTATAATCCATGGACTCAACATTAGTCATAAAGAACTCATATACTTATTGCAAAAATCTAGAAGTTATCAAAGCAAAGTATTACGCGCATGCTCCTAGGGGGATAGATTGGTAGGAAAAGACCATCGCTCGTCCCCGACTGCCACTCATAAGGAAGACAATCAATAAATAAATCATGCTTCGAGTTCATCACATAACGGTTCACCATATGTGCATGCTACGCGACTCACAAACTTCAACACAAGTATTCTTTGAATTCACAACTAGTCTAACTATCATGACACAAATATCACCATCTTCATATCTCAAAACAATTATCAAGCATCAAACTGATCTTAGTATTCAACTCACTCAAAAGAAAGTTTCACATATCTTGAACACCAAGTATATTAACATTAAGCGAATTACCATGCTATTTGTCGTGGAATTGTCACGTCAGATGTCCTCGTGAAAGGACTTAGTTGTGGAGCCATCGCAACTAGGAAGCTTGAAGGGGTTAAATCGGGACAAAGGACACGAGAGAGTTTATACTAGTTCGGCCCCTTACGGTGAAGGTAAGGCCTACGTCTAGTTGGGTTGGTATTGATGTTTCGATGACCAGGGAGCGAGATACGCTATGCCCGGCTCTCGATGAGTTGTTTCTTGCCCTAAGCCGCCAGCAGGTCATCCCCTTATATACACAGGTTGACGCCCTGTGGCTTGCAGAGTCCCGGCCGGCTTATAAACAGTGTCCGGCTTGGTGACTAGTTAAATCTACCTTATGTTACAAGTCATGTCATCATGCCGGTTTACTACAATGGGCTTTAAGTCGCCTGTGGGCCTTAAGCCCTTTGTTGAATCGCCATCTTCATGCTTGGTCTTGGGCTTCTCTCTGATGAGTCTTCTTTGTGTAACCTGGCCCCTCCTGGGCGGCTTACACAAATAGTTATATCCCCAACACTATTAAAGACTCTCAAAATAATCTAAGTGAAGCATGAGAGATCAAATAGTTTCTTTAAAACAAATCCACCACCGTGCTCTAAAAGATCTAAGTGAAGTACTAGAGCAAAAATTATCACGCTCAAAAGATATAAGTGAAGCACTATGAGCAAAACTATCAAGCTCAAAAGATGTAAGTGAAGCACATAGAGTATTCTAACAAATTCCAATTCATGTATGGCTCTCTCAAAAGATGTGTACAGCAAGGATGATTGTGGTAGACCAACAAGCAAAGACACAAATAATAAAAGACGCTCCAAGCAAAACACATATCATGTTGGTGAATAAAAATATAGCTCCAAGTAAATTACCGATGGAAGTGGACGAAAGAGGGGATGCCTTCCGGGGCATCCCCAAGCTTTGACTTTTTGGTGTCTTTGGATTATCTTGGGGGTGCCATGGGCATCCCCAAGCTTAGGCTCTTGCCACTCCTTGTTCCATAATCCATCAAAAGAATTCACCCAAAACTTGAAAACTTCACAACACAAAACTCAACAGAAATCTCCTGAGCTCCGTTAGAGAAAGAAAACAAAAGGCTACTTCAAGATACTGTAATGAACTCATTCTTTATTTATATTGGTGTTAAACCTACTGTATTCCAACTTCCTTATGGTTCATAGACTGAATTACTAGCCATAGATGCATTGAAATAAGCAAACAACACACGAAAAACAGAATAGTCTGTAGCAATCTGTAACTAACGCAAACTTCTGGAACTCTAAAATTTCTACCAAAATAGGAAGTCCTGGAAATTTTGTTTATTGATCAGCAGAAAAAATAATCAATGCAAAAGCACGTTCCTATGATTTATCATAACTAAATTCGTGCGTGCAATGTTTCTGTTTTTCAGCAGAATCAAATCAACTATCATCGTAGGTTATCCTATAGGTCCTACTTGGCACAAACACTAATTGAAACATAAAACCCCATCCAAACATAAGGTAGATGGATTATTTATTCCTAAACATAAGTAAAAAAACAAAAAACACAAAATATAATTGGGTTGCCTCCCAACAAGTGCTATCGTTTAACGCCCCTAGCTAGGCATAAAAGCAAGGATAGATCTAGGTATTGCCATCTTTGGTAGGCAATCCATAAGTGGCTCTCATGATAGATTCATATGGTAATTTTATTTTATTTCTAGGGAAGTGTTCCATACCCTTATTTAAGGGAAATTGGAATCTAATATTCCCTTCCTTTATATTAATAATTTCACCAATCGTTCTAAGGAAAGGTCTACCAAGAATAATAGGACATGAAGGATTGCAAACTATATCAAGAACGATAAAATCTACGGGCACATAATTCCTGTTTGCAACAATAAGAACATCATTAATTCTTCCCATAGGTTTTTAAATAGTGGAATCCGCAAGATGCAAGTTTAGAGAGCAATCATCAAAATCACGGAAATCTAGCAAATCACATAAAGTTTTGGGGATAGTAGAGACACTAGCACCCAAATCACACAAAGCATGAAACTCAAAATCTTTAATTTTAATTTTAATAGTAGGTTCCCACTCATCATAGAGTTTTCTAGGGATAGAAACTTTCAACTCGAGTTTTTCTTCACAAGATTGCATCAAGGCATCAACAATGTGTTCGGTAAAGGCCTTATTTTGACTATAAGCATGAGGAGAATCTAGCACGGATTGCAACAAGGAAATACAACCAATCAAAGAGCAATTTTCATAATTAAATTCCTTGAGATACAAAATAGTGGGTTTAGCAACATCACGGTTTTTATTTATTTCAATCCCACTTTCATCAATTTCATCATCAAGATCTAGAAACTCCAAATTCTTAGAACGCCTTATAGGTAAAAGAATATAATCTTCAGATTCATCAAGATTCATATTGCAAAACAAAGATTTAATGGGGGACACATCAGTAACTTTTAGATCTTGATCTTGATTTTCATAGGGATTGGAAGAACACGCTTTAATAAAAGCATCTTTGGACTAGGAAGCCATCGCAACTAGGAAGCTTGAAGGGGTTAAATCGGGACAAAGGACACGAGAGAGTTTATACTAGTTCGGCCCCTTATGGTGAAGGTAAGGCCTACGTCTAGTTGGGTTGGTATTGATGTTTCGATGACCAGGGAGCGAGATATGCTATGCCCGGCTCTTGATGAGTTGTTTCTTACCCTAAGCCGCCAGCAGGTCGTCCCCTTATATACACGGGTTGACGCCCTGTGGCTTGCAGAGTCCCGGCCGGCTTATAAACAGTGTCCGGCTCGGTGACTAGTTAAATCTACCTTATGTTACAAGTCATGTCATCATGCCGGTTTACTACAACGGGCTTTAAGTCGCCTGTGGGCCTTAAGCCCTTTGTTGAATCGCCATCTTCATGCTTGGTCTTGGGCTTCTCTCTGATGAGTCTTCTTTGTGTAACCCGGCCCCTCCTCGGCGGCTTACACAAATAGTTATATCCCCAACATTAGGCCCCAGATTGATTTGAACATGTTCATGTCAATCTTAAAAAATATTTTTTAAAGAATAAATCTTCAGTCTTCTGACTATACAGAGGGCTTTCTTTAACCCGCCATGATGTCATCTTCCGGATCCCTCTTAACTCGGCGTGACGTCATCCTTTCTTTAATTCATTTTCTATTCCATCGTATCCTTCAACGTATCTCTGCTTTTATTGATTGTTCCAAAAATCGAGGCATCGGGGCCGCTGGATAGTAATTCTTATCTCCTCGTTTCTCGCGTCGTCTCAGTTATCCTCTCCCTATAAATAAGCGCGACTTAGGTCTTTCATTCTTCCCTCTTTCAGTCGTCCTCTTCCTCTTGCCTGCTCTCGATCTCCGCCACCGCCGCCGTCGAACCCCTCGTCTTCATCGACTCAGGCCACTGCATCAACCTGACTCTGACCAGAAATCGTCGGCGAACCTCCGCAGCTCGTCCACATCCATGAGTTCCTCTCCTTCCCTTTTTGTAGATCTGCATTGGAACCCTGTTGACTTCGTCGGCGTTCATCACCACCCGACGCAAACCCTCTCTAGTTTGCACCTCCAATGCCCTGTTTAGATCGTAAAAACTATGTAGAACTGCTGCGGCACGCGTTTGTGTTGATCTTGCATAGAAACAGATCTCATTTCCCTTGTTTGGAAACCCTCTTTGAGTGCATGAACTTCTCTGCCCTGTTTTTAGGTCTAGAAAATTTTCCTTTCAGAGCAATAATTTGATTCAGAATAATAGCTGTCATCTGTGAAACTTGTTTCTATCACCCGGAAAGCTTCTTCTGGTAAATGCCCTTAAACACAACTGCCCTGGTGTCCGGTTTAAATAAGTGATACTGAGTTGTAAGCCTTGCCTTCTTCTCATGACCTTAAAATTTTTGAATTGTTCTTGATACTTGTAGCGGCTTAAATACTGTTGCACAATCACCCTTATATCATGAGGCCCCTTCTTAAGTCACCACTTTAAATAATGTAGACATTTCTCCCGGGTTAAAGTTTGAACCGGAGCTTCTTATTTTGTCATAGGCCAACTGTTGTCATGGCACCTAAGGCGGCCAAAGCCCCATGTGACTTGCAATTGGGTCCCATCCACAGTTACTAAGAGTAAACTTGCGGAGTTCGTGAAGTCTGGCCACCTGCCAAAAAAGGAGGTTATGTCGTATCGTGCTCCTGATCCGTTCAAAGAAAAGCCTCAACCCAAAGACGGGGAGGTGATAGTTTTCACAGATAACATGAACCGGGGGTTTGCCCCTCCCGGCTCAAAATTATTCAGGGAAGTTCTGAACTTCTTTGATCTCAGACCTCAAGACATGGGACCCAATTCCGTGTCAAACCTTTGCAATTTCCAAGTCTTCTGCGAGGTGTACCTGGAAGAGGAGCCAAGTCTGCTTTTGTTCAGAGAACTTTTTTATTTGAACCGGCAGAATGAACGTGCCAACAGGCCTAGTCTTGAGCTTGGCAGCATCTCGATCCAGCGGTGGAGAGATTGCCTTTTTCCTTACGCTGAGCTGCCGAGTCACCCAAAAGACTGGAACCAGACGTGGTTCTACTGTCAAGACACTTCTCCGGCTAATGAGAAGCCTCTGCCCGGCTTTCGTGCCCTGCGTCTTGAATCAAACCATCAGTTAGTGGATAAGTTAACCGCTGTTGAGCGCCTGCCCCTCAATCCCACCATCAAGAAGATCAAAGCTCTTTTAGGAAACGGGTTGAACGGCATCGATCTGGTCCGGGTCTGGGTCACCTGGCGGATACTACCATTAAGCCGCCGCTCCGGCTTAATGTGTACTTACACAGGCGAGAAGGATGATCCAATGCGTCATAGTCCCGATGACTTACCAGATGATGTGGTAGATGCTACAACCCAGTCATTGTTGAAGGAGGGCACTGTAACTAGTAATGCCTTCGGCTTACTTCCCTTCTGCAAGAAGAACCCGGCCCCTGCGGTAAGTTACCAATCTTCAAAAATACTCTTTAACATGTTATACCTTCTTGTATTTATGATTTCTTATCTTTCTCCACAGGCCGGTGACAATTTCTGGAAGGTCAAGTATGACCATGAGGCTGCCAAACAGGCCGGGGCAGCCAAGAAAACCGAAAGGAAGGCCACCAAGACAGGCACCTCTAATAAGAAGAAACCCATCGCCTCTGATATGCTTAAATTGGATGACTCTTCTTCGGATGAGGAAGAGGTAATCTTTTAATTTTCTTAACTCCTTTGCCGTTACTTTACTCACATTCTATCCTTTCAGGAGGATACAGGGAACAGTCAAGCAATTGACGAAGAGGTAACTACAATCTCCTCCGACTCAGAGCCTTTGCCCAAGAAAAAAATCCGAAGGGTGACCAGGAAAGTAAGATTTTCACATCCTTTAGCTTACCAAGATCCTCAATTTCTTTTGAAGCAACAACAGCTTGAGAACCGGAGGCAGACTCGGGCCAATCAAGACGCTGAACTTTCCTCCGGCTTACCCGATGTAACCAGGAAGCGTCGGACCGAGGTTATCTTTGATTCACATTATGTTTTACCTTTGGCGGGTTTAATTCGCCAACCTCTCAATTCATCTGACTCCAATTATCAGGATACCTCTCCTTCCTCTGACGAGTCTATGCAATCAAACATGCTGGCTTTCAAGACGGCTCCCGGGTAATATAACCTTTCTTACTTTGGATTTTACCATACTTATGCTTTAATACTCATCCTTCTACCTTTATTGACAGTCTGCAAGTGAAGCCCAGCAAGAGGGCAAGGAAAAATAAGCCGTCTCGAGACCCGGTTGTCACTGAGCCGGCGCTTGACTCGTCCGTTCCTGATAGCTCCACCCATCAACCGCCGCCTGAACCGGCTTCTGATATTCAAGTGCCAACTTCTGACCCGCCTGCTGAAGATGTTATCCACAACTCTGATAAGCCGGAAGCTCCAAGACCGGCAAAAACGACTGACCCGGAAGTTGAATTTCTGAAGAGTCAGTATGTTGAACCGGGCCGGCCTACTGTTCTTGCCCAATGCACTGCCAAGGAAGAATTTTCCCAACATCAAAAAGCCAAACAGGACATCACTGACTATACTCACTTAAGCATTGGTGACATAGTCTCGGGCTATCTGAACCAAGTGCATAGCAGTCGTGACCTGGAAATTGACATGGTGAAACAAATACAGCACAAATCTGAGGTATAATTTTATGCTATTTTCTTGAATCTTACTGACTGTACCAGCCCCCAAGTCTATTGCTTATGAATGAATATGTTGTAGACTTAGAAATCTATTTACTGTTAGTTTGTCCGGTTTAAAGAGAATATATGTAACCCGGTTAGAACATGATAGTTTTAAATTTGCAATACACATTAGCCCCCAAGGGTCAAGTATCTTTACTTGTAAAGTGCTTGAGACTTAATATGTGTAACCTGGTATGGTAGGTTTATAAATTTCTTCAGCATACATTAGCCCCCAAGTGTCAAGTATCTTTACTTGTAAAATGCTTGGGACTTTGAATGTTACCTTACCGTGATCCTTACCATAACCTGGTGTCAATGCAGGCCACCATAAGTCAATTTGAGTCGGAGCTTGCTGACCTGAAGAGCCAGCTGAAACTTCAAGAGCTTCAAACTCAGAAAGCAAACTCCAAGTTTGAATTCAACATCTCTGAACAAGAGAAATTGAAGAAAAAATTTGAATCAGAGAAGAAAGCGTGGGTTGATGAGAGGGCTTCACTAGTGACTCGGGCCGAAACAGCAGAAGCATCTCTTGCAGAGGCAACAACCAAGTTGTCTGACTTAAAATGGCAGATATCTCAAATGGTCTCAGCCATCTTCGGTAAGTTACTATGTAAAACCTCAAACATTGTAATCTTCCAATGACTATTGTAATAATGACCTCCGGCTGACTGTTATATTTGTGTACACACAGGCCCCAGGAGTACCAACCTTAAACAAAACATGCTGATCAAACTCAAAGCAGTTTACACCTTAGTGGAATAGTTGTACTCCGGGTCACAACGTGCCTTGGCCGTTGTAGCCTTATCAAACACCCCTCCCCGCCTTTTACAAGACGTGCTGAAGCATCTCTCTGTGCTACCCCAGCGAATTCAAGATTTAAGGCAGGCATCCGCAAGAGCCGGAGCCGTGGCCGCATTGAGCCGGGCAAAGGCATGGGTGCCAGAACTTGACTTGGCTGATCTCACTCTTGGATATCCAAGCCTGAAGGAGGATGGCTCTGTATTTGATGATCAAGACTTCACCGCCTTAGTCAAAGTAGTGCGTCCCTTGGTGACTCTCATTGGGAATGATACTGATCTCACTAAGTATTCGCCGGGCTATGATAGCGAGAACCGGAGAATCCCAAACGTTCCATATGACCAAGTCAGCCAGATCCCTCCAACGCGTAAGCATACCTTTGCCCCTGAAGTGGACCCGTCCGGTTTAATAGATGGTGAGGCTGAATTTGAAGCCTTGAGCGGCATTGACTGGGCCTCATCCACCTTCCAGGACAAAGCAACCGACAGAGAGTCAGAGAAGGATAACCCAGAGTCTTCAAGCCCGCCGAAGGAATGAATCGCCAGGCGTTTCATAACCTTGAAAAAACAACGCTTCACTTATTCAGACTCGGGGAGTCTTGTAATAGGATAGAAAAAACCTCTCAATGTTTGCCATGCCTTCGCGCATGTTTATGGCGCTTAACACTTTCGGAAACCGCCATTGTTATATATTTCCGGCTTATGTTGATCGTTTGTCTCCTTGATGTTAAATTTGTTTTGCCTTGTCCTGCACATAAAACAAGCAAAATTTTCTGGGCGGTTTACTGCGCCAGGGGTTGATAGAGTATTGATAACCCGAAACATAACACAAAGACATCATATACAGGCCGATTTATGATTGTTTATTAAATATAATCAAAATAGCATACCTGCAAACCCTTTGATAACCTTCCCGGCTCATATGATGCTTTACCTGGCACTTTTAGAACTTGGGATAATCAATATTAAACCGGAAGAATCAAGAACCATCTCCTCAAGAAGGTTTCAAGATAGTTAAAGTAACTATATTTATAAGAAATGTTCACAGGCTCCTGATTCGAATACGATCAGAAAACCGTCCCAAAGGGGTTAAGCTAAGATTCGGATACGATCATATAGCCCCCAGTGGCTTTGGCAATGCCGATCAAGTGGGTATCGACAGCTATGTTCTCTTTGGTTCGAATACGACCTATGTTTGAACAGGAAGCCCCCAAGTGAACATAAGAGTTGTTTAATGACGCTGATTCGAATACGATCCACGTCAGACCCAAAGGGGTTAAGTTGTGATTCAGATATGATCAAGAAGCCCCCAAGTGGGTTTGGCAGTATGCCGATCAAGTGGGTATCGACAGTTATGTTCTCTTTGGTTCAAATACGACCTATGTTTGAACAGGAAGCCCCCAAGTGACCACGGCTAGATTCAGATATGATCATAAGCCGGACCAAAGGGAAAGCCGGATTCAGATATGATTTGTTCCCTGTTGGTAGTGTCCACCACCTGATAAAGAAGACATAAAAACATTCTTTATGGGAAAAAAGGACAGAGGTCCTGCTTTATTGCTTTATATAATATGTACATCGTCAAAAGTATATACATCTTAAGAGTCGGTGGCTTAAGTATAGTAAGGCCGAAGATGGGCAATATTCCACGACCGGCGGGTCTCCTCCTCCGATTTACGTGAGTCTTTGTGCTCTCGAACATCAATGAGGTAATATGACCCGTTGTTCAGATTCTTGCTGACCACAAAGGGTCCTTCCCAAGGCGGAGATAGCTTGTGCATGTTAGATTGATCTTGGATGAGCTAGAGTACCAGGTCGCCTTCCTGAAAGGCTCTGCTCTTAACCCGGCGGCTGTGATAGCAGCGCAGGTCTTGCTGGTAAATCACCGAGCGGGCTATTGCCAAGTCTCGCTCCTCATCCAACAAGTCAAGTGCATCCTGACGAGCCTT
The DNA here is from genome assembly GCF_018294505.1 of Triticum aestivum. Lineage (NCBI taxonomy): Eukaryota > Viridiplantae > Streptophyta > Magnoliopsida > Poales > Poaceae > Triticum > Triticum aestivum. Next base: position 216,715,122 of record NC_057798.1, on the reverse strand, counting down.
CTCATTATCCGCCTCAACGTAAGCCGCCACACGGGGTGAGTCGTGTCGGATGTCACTTGGCAGAACTGCCTCTGGTCCATAGACCATGAAGAAAGGTATGTATCCCGTAGATCTGTTAGGCATAGTGTTGATGCTCCATAGCACGGAGGGTAACTCCTCCACCCAACAACCAGGAGTCCTCTGTAAGAGGACTAAGAGCCGGGGCTTGATACCTTTCAGGATCTCTTGATTAGCTCTTTCTGCTTGACCATTGGATTGGGGATGAGCAACCGCCGAAACATCAAGCCGGATATGTTCTCTTTGACAGAACTCTTCCATGGCCCCCTTGGAGAGATTAGTGCCATTATCAATTATGATGCTATGTGGGAAACCAAAACGAAAGATCACCTTTTTCATGAATTGAATCGCCGTGGCTGCATCACACTTACTGACCGGCTCTGCCTCAACCCACTTGGTAAACTTATCCACTGCCACTAGGAGATTTGTCTTTTTATCCTTAGACCTCTTGAAAGGCCCAACCATATCAAGCCCCCAGACTGCAAATGGCCAAGTGATTGGGATCATCCTCAATTCTTGAGCTGGCACATGAGCTCGTCATGAGAACTTTTGACAACCGTCACATTTGCTGACCAGATCCTCCGCATCAGCATGAGCCGTCAACCAGTAGAAACCATGACGAAAAGCTTTGGCTACAAGGGATTTTGACCCGGCATGATGGCCACAATCCCCTTCATGGATCTCATGGAGTATTTCCTGGCCTTCTGCAGGGGACACACAGTGTTGAAATGCCCCAGTAACACTTAGGTGATGTAACTCGCTGTTAGCAATCGTCATAGATTTGGAGCGCCTGACAATTTGTCTTGCCAAGGTCTCATCCTCAGGTAACTCACCCCGGGTCATATAAGCCAGATAGGGCACTGTCCAATCCGGGATAACATGAAGAGCCGCCACCAGCTGTGCCTCCGGGTCTGGCACTGCTAGCTCTTCCTCGGTAGGCACCTTGACAGAAGGGTTATGTAAAACATCAAGAAAGGTGTTAGGCGGCACCGGCTTACGTTGGGATCCCAGCCGGCTTAAAGCATCAGCTGCCTCATTCTTCCTTCGATTAATGTGCTCCACTTGATAACCCTTGAAGTGACCAGCCACGGCATCTACTTCACGAAGATAAGCCGCCATAAGGGGGTCCTTGGAATCCCACTTGCCTGACACTTGTTGAGCCACGAGATCTGAGTCGCCCAAGCATCTTACCCGGCTTAAGTTCATCTCCTTAGCCATCCGGAGACCATGGAGTAAGGCCTCGTACTCAGCTGCATTGTTAGTACATGGAAACATAAGCTGGAGTACATAACAAAATTTGTCACCTCGAGGGGAAGTTAACACCACTCCAGCCCCCGAGCCTTCTAGCTGCCTGGACCCATCAAAGTGAATCGTCCAATATGTGTTATCCGGCTTCTCCTTAGGGGCCTGTAACTCTTTCCAATCATTGATAAAGTCCACCAAGGCCTGAGACTTAATAGCAGTACGTGGCATATACTTCAAATCGTGAGGCCCAAGTTCAATGGCCCACTTGGCGACTCGTCCCGTGGCCTCCCTGTTCTGAATGATGTCTCCCAAAGGGGCAGAACTTACCACAGTTATAGGGTGGCTTTGAAAGTACTGCTTCAACTTCCGGTTGGCCATAAACACTCCGTAAACAAGTTTCTGCCAATGTGGATACCTTTGCTTAGATTCAATGAGTACCTCACTGATGTAGTAAACCGGTCATTGAACCGGATGCTCCTTGCCAGCTTCCTTATGCTCCACCACGATGGCAACACTGACGGCTCGCAAATTGGCAGCCACGTACAACAGCAACGGCTCTTTATCAATGGGAGCCGCGAGAACCGGTGGTTCAGACAACTATCTCTTCAAATCTTCAAAGGAGACATCAGCAGCATCACTCCAGACAAAGTGTCTGTTTTCTTCATCATCTGATATAGCGGTAGGGCCTTCTCACCTAACCGGCTTAAAGCAGCAACATGACCCGCCAATCGCTGAACATCATTGATGCACGCCGGTTTAACCAGAGAGGTAATTGCCTTAATCTTCTCCGGATTAGCTTCAATGCCTCTGTTTGATACCAGAAAACCCAAAAGCTTGCCTGCAGGTACACCAAATACACACTTGGCCGGGTTAAGCATCATTTTATAAACCCGGAGATTATCAAAGGTCTCTTTTAAATCGGATATTAAGGTTTCCTTCTCTCTGGACTTCACCACAATGTCATCTACATAAGCATGAACATTACGCCCGATTTGATCGGGTAGACAGTTCTGCACACATCTCTGATAAGTCGCCTGAGCACTCTTGAGCCCAAACGGCATAGATACATAACAGAAGGCCCCAAACGGAGTGATGAAAGTTGTCTTCTCCTGGTCCTTAACTGCCATTTTGATCTGATGATAACCAGAGTAAGCATCCAAAAAACTCAAACGTTCACAACTCGCCGTAGCATCAATGATTTGATCAATACGGGGGAGAGCAAAGGGATCAGCCGGACAAGCCTTATTTAAATCTATGTAATCCACACACATCCGCCAAGTGCCGTTCTTCTTGAGGACAAGCACCGGGTTAGCCAACCATTCTGGGTGAAAAACTTCGACAATAAACCCGACCGCTAAGAGCCGGGCCACCTCTTCCCCAATAGCTTTCCGTCTTTCTTCGTTGAACCGCCGGAGAAACTGCCTGACCGGCTTATATTTTGGATCAATATTGAGAGTGTGCTCAGCGAGTTCCCTCGATACACCCGGCATCTCAGAAGGTTTCCATGCAAAGATGTCCCGGTTCTCACGGATGAACTCGATGAGCGTGCCTTCCTATTTAGGATCCAAATTGGCACTGATACTGAACTGCTTAGAGGCATCTCCTGGGGTAAAGTCCACAACCTTTGTCTCAGCGGCCGATTTAAACTTCAACACCGGGTCATGCTCAGTAGTGGTTTCTTGAGGGAGGTCATATCCGCCGGGTCAACATTGTCTTGATAAAATTTGAGCTCTTCAGCTGCACAGGCCAACTCAGCATAAGCCGCGTCGCCTTCTTCACATTCCAACGCCACCTTCCGACTTCCATGCATAGTGATAGTGCCCTTGTGACTCGGCACCTTGAGTTGCAAATAAACATAACACGGCCGGGCCATGAACTTAGCATAAGCCGGTCGCCCAAACAGAGCATGATATGGGCTCCTGATTTTGACCACCTCAAATGTCAACTTCTCAGCTCTGGAGTCATATTCGTCTCCAAAGGCCACCTCCAGCTCAGTCTTGCCAACTGGGTAAGCCGACTTACCAGGGACCACTCTATGGAAAACAGTGTTGGACGTCCTCAGATTTTTGTCAGTTAACCCCATACGCTGAAAAGTTTCGTAGTAGAGGATATTGATGCTGCTACCGCCGTCCATGAGCACCTTAGTGAATTTATATCCACCAACTTGGGGTGCTACCACCATGGCTAACTGACCCGGATTATCGACCTGTGGAGGGTGATCCTCCCTGCTCCATATGATGGGCTGTTCTGACCACCTCAAATAACGAGGAATTGCCGGCTCAACAGAATTGACAGCCCTCTTATGAACCTTCTGGTCACGTTTACATAAACTAGTGGTAAACACGTGGTACTGTCCACCACTCAACTGTTTCGGATGGCTTTGATAACCCGATTGTTGCTGTTGTTGCCCTCCTTGACCAAACTGCTGCTGGCTATTACCACCTGGATGCCCCTGAAAGCTGGAATTTGAGCCATCGTCCGGGCCATGAAAACCGCCAGCCCCTGAGTTGCCGCCAGATCCATGACCGCCATCGAAGGTGTTGGAATTTTTAAACGCCTTCATGATCGCGCAATCCTTCCATAGGTGTGTGGCGGGGCGCTCCCGGGTGCCGTGTCTCGGGCAGGGCTCATTGAGCAGCTGCTCAAGAGATGGGCCTGACCCACCGGATCGAGGCGGCTTACCTTTACATCTCTGATTGTTACCTTGCGCATTGGCATTGGCCACAAACTCCGGGTTACTGTCCGCCTTATGCTTATTGCCGTTTTGATTCCCCGGGTTATGCTGTTGACCCTTTCCATTGCCATTCCTTTTTCCCTTCCCTGTCTTCTCATCATTAGACGCGGGATCCTTGGTACTATCAGAATCGGCATATTTAACTAAAGCCGCCATCAGCGTACCCATATCCTTGTAGTCACGTTTAAGGTGCCCCAGTTTCTGCCTCAGCAGCTCAAAGCTGCAATTTTTCTCCAACATAAGGACTGCAGAGCCGGCATCCATCTTATCAGATGAATGAATTATCTCCTTGACCCGGCGTACCCAATGGGTGGTGGATTCACCCTCCCCCTGCTTACAATTCATTAAGTCCATAATTGACATAGATTGCTTACAGGTGTCCTTGAAGTTCTGGATGAACCGGGCCTTTAACTCTTCCCATGAACCAATGGAATTGGGTGGCAAACCCTTTAACCAAGACCGGGCCGTTCCATCTAACATCATGGTGAAATATTTAGCCATTGCCGCCTCACTGACTTCCAACAGCTCCATGGCCATCTCATAGCTCTCGATCCATGTTCCGGGCTGTAAGTCGACCGTGTAATTTGGCACCTTTCGAGGTCCCTTGAAGTCCTTGGGCAGATGCACGTTGCGCAAAGCTGGTACCAAACAAGGGACACCACCAGTTCTAGTGGCTACTCCCGCCTCAACAGAAGTCGTTGGATACTCTGGGATATCCTGATGAGTCGCCTGCTGAGCCGCCACCTGAGCCGCCCGCTTGTTCTCCTGACGGATCCGGTCTTGCACCGGGTTATAGCCACCGAGCTGGTTACAGTGTTGGGCGTTTCTTGACAAAGCTTCAGACCCCATGTGCCTGCTGTAACTCAGGCTCCGGTTCTGACGAGGCGGTGCTAACCAGGGTGGGGGAGTTGAATGAATTCTGTCCCGACTGTAAGAATAGGTCTCCTGCTGAGCTAAGGCCGTCTGGAGAAGTTCTTTGACCCTCCGGGTCTCCACCGCCGCCGGGTCGTCACCATCCATGGGAAGAGCCGCCAAACGTGTTGAAGCTGCAATTAGGTTCTCCATGGGGTTGGAAAAGTGACCCGGTGGAATCGGCACATAACACGGCGGTGGCATGCTCACGTGAGGCAGTGCCATATCCCGAGGCTGAGCCGGTCCTCCTGTTCCAGCTGTCATAAGTTGATTGGCCTCTGGCGGATTACTTGGGCCGGCTCTGGGTGTAGCAAAGAGAACCCGGGGGTCGTAATTCGGAGGTAAACGGGACTGGGTTTTCTGATGTCTCCTCCTCATTACCTCATTAGATGCGTTTAAGCTCATCGTGAGCTGGTAAGCCTCTGACTGCAAGCGCTGTGCCCGGGCATCGAGAGCCGCCTGCTCTGTAGCTAGTCTAGTATCCTCAGCTGCCAAAGCCTCCTTGGCCTGAGCTATCTCCTCACGTACCTGTGCTACCGCTGCGTCATGCTCATCTTTGTCTGCAGGAATAACCATGGCGATTAACAGGGCCGTAAGCTTATCGATGAGGTCTATCAGCACCTGAGCCGGCGGGCGCACAGGGCCGCCTGCCCCAGCTGTCCCTAATCCGGACATTATTGCTGCAGCCGCCGTAGAGTTAGAGTCGGGCTGAGTTCCAGCCATGAAGATCCCTGCCCATCTTGGCGGCTCATAGGGGTCAGGAATACTGATGCCCTCGGAACAGCCCCCGAGCGCGCCGTCTTGCACCTGATACAACGAATCTGTTGAGCCGGCGGACGAATCACCGTCTGAGAGGACGGCCGTCTCACCCCTATATTCAGATCCTTCAGGAAGTTCTTCTCCGTGGACGTAGCCCACGAAGGCACGCTTCATGACAGGTTGAGTCCGGGCCTTCCTCGCGTGCTGAGCCATCTTGACGAGGTCGGTGCAGTTGTCCGGCTCAGGGCCCGGCTCACCAATCTGGCCGATGAAAACGTGGATTCCGCCGAAGGGGACCCGGTACCCGTACTCAATTGAGCCCGCGTCGGGGCCCCAGCCTTCATTGTCGATGTAGATCTTGCCATGACGACTCTTGGTCATCCGGCCCGTCACGTATCCCTTGAGCCCTTCGAAGTTTCCCTTCAAGAACTCAAATCCACCGTGCGCTGGCCCCAAGATGGGCGCCAACTATCGTGGAATTGTCACGTCAGATGTCCTCGTGAAAGGACTTAGTTGTGGAGCCATCGCAACTAGGAAGCTTGAAGGGGTTAAATTGGGACAAAGGACACGAGGGAGTTTATACTAGTTTGGCCCCTTACGGTGAAGGTAAGGCCTACGTCTAATTGGGTTGGTATTGATGTTTCGATGACCAGGGAGCGAGATACGCTATGCCCGACTCTCGATGAGTTGTTTCTTGCCCTAAGCCGCCAGCAGGTCATCCCCTTATATACACGGGTTGACGCCCTGTGGCTTGCAGAGTCCTGGCCGGCTTATAAACAGTGTCCGGCTCGGTGACTAGTTAAATCTACCTTATGTTACAAGTCATGTCATCATGCCGGTTTACTACAATGGGCTTTAAGTCGCCTGTGGGCCTTAAGCCCTTTGTTGAATCGCCATCTTCATGCTTGGTCTTGGGCTTCTCTCTGATGAGTCTTCTTTGTGTAACCCGGCCCCTCCTGGGCGGCTTACACAAATAGTTATATCCCCAACACTATTAAAGACTCTCAAAATAATCTAAGTGAAGCATGAGAGATCAAATAGTTTCTTTAAAGCAAATCCACCACCGTGCTCTAAAAGATCTAAGTGAAGTACTAGAGCAAAAATTATCACGCTCAAAAGATATAAGTGAAGCACTATGAGCAAAACTATCAAGCTCAAAAGATATAAGTGAAGCACATAGAGTATTCTAACAAATTCCAATTCATGTGTGGCTCTCTCAAAAGATGTGTACAGCAAGGACGATTGTGGTAGACCAACAAGCAAAGACACAAATAATAAAAGACGCTCCAAGCAAAACACATATCATGTTGGTGAATAAAAATATAGCTCCAAGTAAATTACCGATGGAAGTGGACGAAAGAGGGGATGCCTTCCGGGGCATCCCCAAGCTTTGACTTTTTGGTGTCCTTGGATTATCTTGGGGGTGCCATGGGCATCCCCAAGCTTAGGCTCTTGCCACTCCTTGTTCCATAATCCATCAAAAGAATTCACCCAAAACTTGAAAACTTCACAACACAAAACTCAACAGAAATCTCCTGAGCTCTGTTAGAGAAAGAAAACAAAAGGCTACTTCAAGATACTGTAATGAACTCATTCTTTATTTATATTGGTGTTAAACCTACTGTATTCCAACTTCCTTATGGTTGATAGACTGAATTACTAGCCATAGATGCATTGAAATAAGCAAACAACACACGAAAAACAGAATAGCATGTAGAAATCTGTAACTAACGCAAACTTCTGGAACTCTAAAAATTCTACCAAAATAGCAAGTCCTGGAAAATTTGTTTATTGATCAGCAGAAAAAATAATCAATGCAAAAGCACGTTCCTATGATTTTCATAACTAAATTCGTGTGTGCAATGTTTCTATTTTTCAGCAGAATCAAATCAACTATCATCGTAGGTTATCCTATAGGTCCTACTTGGCACAAACACTAACTAAAACATAAAACCACATCCAAACATAAGGTAGATGGATTATTTATTCCTAAACATAAGCAAAAAAACAAAAAACACAAAATAAAATTGGGTTGCCTCCCAACAAGTGCTATCGTTTAACGCCCCTAGCTAGGCATAAAAGCAAGGATAGATCTAGGTATTGCCATCTTTGGTAGGCAATCCATAAGTGGCTCTCATGATAGATTCATATGGTAATTTTATTTTATTTCTAGGGAAGTGTTCCATACCCTTCTTTAAGGGAAATTGGAATCTAATATTCCCTTCCTTCATATCAATAATTTCACCAATCGTTCTAAGGAAAGGTCTACCAAGAATAATAGGACATGAAGGATTGCAATCTATATCAAGAACGATAAAATCTACGGGCACATAATTCCTATTTGCAACAATAAGAACATCATTAATTCTTCCCATAGGTTTTTAAATAGTGGAATCTGCAAGATGCAAGTTTAGAGAGCAATCATCAAAATCACGGAAATCTAGCAAATCACATAAAGTTTTGGGGATAGTAGAGACACTAGCACCCAAATCACACAAAGCATGAAACTCAAAATCTTTAATTTTAATTTTAATAGTAGGTTCCCACTCATCATAGAGTTTTCTAGGGATAGAAACTTTCAACTCGAGTTTTTCTTCATAAGATTGCATCAAGGCATCAACAATGTGTTCGGTAAAGGCCTTATTTTGACTATAAGCATGAGGAGAATCTAGCACGGACTGCAACAAGGAAATACAACCAATCAAAGAGCAATTTTCATAATTAAATTCCTTGAGATACAAAATAGTGGGTTTAGCAACATCACGGTTTTTATTTATTTCAATCCCACTTTCATCAATTTCATCATCAAGATCTAGAAACTCCGAATTCTTAGAACGCCTTATAGGTAAAAGAAGATAATCTTCAGATTCATCAAGATTCATATTGCAAAACAAACATTTAATGGGGGACACATCAATAACTTTTAGATCTTCATCTTGATTTTCATAGGGATTGGAAGAACACGCTTTAATAAAAGCATCTTTGGAAGCACGCATCCTAGCGGTTCTTTCCTTGCACTCATCAATGGAAATTCTCATGGCTTTGAGAGACTCATTGATATAATGCTTAGGAGGAATAGATCTATGCTTTGAATCAATTTCAAGAGAAATTCTATCAACGTTCCTAGCCAAATCATCAACTTTAAGCAATTTCTCTTCAAGCAAAGCATTAAAATTCTTTTGTGAATTCATAAACTCTTTAACACTACTCTCAAATTCAGAGGGCATCTTATTAAAATTTCCATAAGAGTTATTGTAGGAATTTCCATAATTATTAGAAGGATTGCTAGGATAAGGCCTAGGATTAAAATTCCCTCTATAAGCGTTGTTTCCAAAACTATTCCTACCAACAAAATTCACATCCATAGATTCATTATTATTCTCAAGAAAGTAGATAAAGGCATATCATTGGGATCAAGAGGAGTATTTTTAGGAGCAAACATCTTCATAAGTTCATCCATCTTTTCACTCAAAACATTGATTTTTTCTATAGCATGCACTTTTTTACTAGAAGATCTTTCGGTGTGCCATTGAGAATAATTAGCCATAATATTATCAAGCAATTTGGTAGCATCCCCTAACGTAATTTCCATAAAAGTGCCTCCCGCGGCCGAATCTAAAAGATTTCTAGAAGCAAAATTCAATCCGGCATAAAAAATTTGTATTATCATCCATAAATTCAAACCATGAGTAGGGCAATTGCGAAGCATTAATTTCATTGTTTCCCAAGATTGGGCAACATGCTCATGATCAAGTTGTTTAAAATTCATGATATCGTTCCTAAGAGTGATAATCTTAGCGGGAGGAAAATACTTAGAGATAAAAGCATCTTTGCACTTGTTCCAAGAATCAATACTATTTTTAGGCAAAGACGAAAACCAAACTTTAGCACGATCTCTAAGTGAAAACGGAAATAACTTCAATTTGACAATATTTTTATCCGTATCTTTCTTCTTTTGCATAGCACACAAATCAACAAAATTGTTTAGATGAGTAGCGGCATCTTCACTAGGAAGGCCGGCGAATTGATCTTTCATAACAAGATTCAACAAAGCGGTATTGATTTCACAAGACTCATCATTATTAAGAGGAGCAATAGGAGTACTAAGGAAATCATTATTATTGGTATTCGAGAAATCACACAATTTGGTATTATCTTGCGCCATAGCAACAAGTAATCCAACACACAAGCAAACAGAAAGGCAACGAGAAAAAGGCAAACGGGAAAGAGAGGAGGAGATTGGGAAAGAGAGGGCGAATAAAACGGCAAGGGTGAAGTGGGGGAGAGGAAAACGAGAGGCAAATGGCAAATAATGTAATGCGAGAGATAGGGATTGCGATGGGTACTTGGTATGGTTGACTTGCTTGTGTGAGCCTCCCCGGCAACGGCGCCAGAAATTCTTCTTGCTACCTCTTGAGCACTGCGTTGGATTTCCCCGAAGAGGAGAGGATGATGCGTAAAGTAGCGTAAGTATTTCCCTCAGTTTTTGAGATCCAAGGTATCAATCCAGTAGGAGACCACAGACAAGTCCCTCGTACCTACACAAAACGATAGCAACTTGCAACCAACGCTTAGGGTTGTCAATCCCTTCACGGTCACTTACGAGAGTGAGATCTGATAGAGATAATATTTTTGGTATTTTTGATAGATAGATGCAAGGTAAAAAGTAAAGGCAAAGTAAAAACAAAGCAAGTAAATAAATTGATATAGATTGATATGATGAGAATAGACCCGGGGGCCATAGGTTTCACTAGTGGCTTCTCTCAAGAGCATAAGTATTCTACGGTGGGTGAACAAATTACTGTTGAGCAATTGACAGAATTGAGCATAGTTATGAGTATATCTAGGCAATGATCATGTATATAGGCATCACGTCCAAAACAAGTAGATCGAAACGATTCTGCATCTACTACTATTACTCCACTCATCGACCGCTATCCAGCATGCATCTAGAGTATTAAGTAAAAACAGAGTAACGCCGTAAGCAAGATGACATGATGTAGAGGGATAAATTCATGCAATGTGATAAAAAACATCTTGTTATCCTCGATGGCAGCAATACAATACATGCCTTGCAACTCTTTTTGTCACTGAGTAAGGACACCGCAAGATTGAACCCAAAGCTAAGCACTTCTCCCATTGCAAAAACTACCAATCTGGTTGGCCAAACCAAAAAGGATAATTCGAAGAGACTTGCAAAGATAACTCAATCATACATAAAAGAATTCAGAGAAGAATCAAATATTTTCCATAGATAATACTGGATCATAAACCCACAATTCATCGATCTCAACAAACACACCGCAAAAAGAAGATTACATTGAATAGATCTCCACGAGAGAGGGGGAGAACATTGTATTGAGATCCAAAAAGAGAGAAGAAGCCATCTAGCTACTAGCTATGGACCCGAAGGTCTGAAGTAAACTACTCACACTTCATCGGAGGGGCTATGGTGATGATGTAGAAGCCCTCCATGGTGGATGCCCCCTCCGGCGGAGCTCCGAAACAGGCCCCAAGATGGGATCTCATGGGCACAGAAGGTTGAAGCGGTGGAATTAGGTTTTTGGCTCCTGTTCTGATCGTTCGGGGATACGTAGGTATATATAGGAGGAAGGAGTACGTCGGTGGAGCTCCGAGGGGCCCATGAGGTAGGGGGCATGCCCAGGGGGGCGCGCCCTCCACCCTCATGCCCTCCTCGGAAGCTTCTTGGAGTAGGGTCCAAGTCTCCTGGATCACGTTCGCTTGGAAAATCACGATCCTGAAGGTTTCATTCCGTTTGGACTTCGTTTGATATTCTGTTTCTTCAAAATACTGAAAAAGGCAAAAAACAACAATTCTGGGTTGGGCCTCCGGTTAATAGGTTAGTCCCAAAAGTAATATAAAAGTGGAAAATAAAGCCCAATATAGTCCAAAATAGTAGATAAAGTAGCATGGAGCAATCAAAAATTATAGATACGTTGGAGACGTATCACCTATCTTAACAAAGATGCTATTTCCGGTGCCCTATGAGGTGCCGGAAAAGAAGGCCAAGAAGAAGGCCGCGGGGACCAGGAAAGGTCTCCGGCGCAAGGTTGTATCGGACTCATCGTCCGAAGACACCAAGGCACGCTCCTCCAACGAAAACGAGGAGGAGGAAGAGGAAATGCCCCCCCCCCAACCGGGGGAAGAAGAAAAGGAAGGCCGCCCCGTCTGGGGAGGCCGAAGGGTCAAAGAAAGGAAAGACCCTTCCTCCGGACCACCCCACCACAGTCGCCTACAGCGGCGAGGAGTGGCTGCCCAGGGACAAGCCCCTGGCGAAGTCGTAAGTATCCGGACACTATAATACTTCCGGTATGTTTTGCTTTATTGCTTCTTATCATGCCAAACATGCTCTTGCAGTCCGACCAAAGCCCAGATCGACGTATCCTCTTCGGATGGGTCTCTGGGCCTGTCGGCGGTGAATAGCGATTCGCTCCCGATAGCCTCCTCCCCCAAGCCCGCGGACGACACCGAGGTGTTGTCCCAGAGGATGCCAGACTAGGGGGAGACAGTTCTGGAGACGCCCCAAGGTGAAATCCCAGACACGGGGCACATGTGAGGGAAGACCCCCATGGATTCTGATGATAGGGGCCGCAGCAAGTATGGCCCCCAGCTGGATACTGCTCCAGAACCCCCAGTGGTTCCGGATACGGGCAGGCAACCTCTCCCTATGGGGGGTGAGCCGCTCGTGCCGATGACCTCTGTCCATCCAGAGACATCGGACAACTTGCTGGAAGCGCTTGGAGGCGCTTCCATTGATGAAGAACACCGTACTCTTGTGAGTATGGTGATTGAGAAGGTCCGGTCCACCAAAAGTGGATCGACCGAAGCCTGCGCCAGCCTCCTGACGGGCTTTGAGGTAAGTGATAAAATTGTAGAGAAGTATCATAGTATAGACAGTAGCCCCTGATGCTCTGTTTCTTGTTCGGAAAGAAAGGCCGAACAGAGGATCAAATAACATCTGCAGGAGTCTAATCAGAATATGTCTATGTGAATAAGCAGGTGTCGCTGCTGGCCGCTACCGCTCATACTGCGGAGGTCTCCAAACTGAAGCGGGACCTGGAGCGGTCTGAGGAAGAGCTCGGCCTCGTGAAGAGGCAGCTCGAGGAGAACAAAGCTAAGTGATACCCCATCTATATATTGATAAAGAAAAAATGGTTTCAGCTCATAGAAGCGTCATGAAATTTAATAGGGGCCACGACCGAAGTGGCAGCCCTTGAGAAGGCGCTATCCGAGGCCGAAGATAAAGCGGCCAAGGAGCGCACCGAGCGCGAGAAGCAAGAGGCCTGTGTCAATGATGTCCAGCAAGAGCTCCAGGATTTTGTCAAGAAATACGAGTCCTTGGAGCGTGACTCTAAGACGCGAGAGTCCGAGCTTGCTGAGGCCCTCCAGAGCGTGCGAGACGCCAAAGCCGAAGCCCAAAGGGCCCTCCAGGAGATTCAGGCGGCCAAGAAGATAGCGGCGGGTAAGGCATTCATTATGCAAAGCAAGCATGTGAAGGAGACTTTCCTTTTACTTACCCGAATTCGGAGCTCTACAGGAGCATTCGCAGACCTGCCGCGCAACATATCAGATGCTGCAAAGTTCTATCGGGCCAAAGAAGGGAGGTCGACGGAGAAGTTGTTCTGGTCTCAATATATTGGGACCGAACATCCGATGCCCTTGAGTGACCAGTTGAAGCAACTGGTCGAATTGCACAAGGCGGCCGAACTGGCCATGAAGGACCTTATAGTCCGGATGTGGCCTGCCGAGCCCTTGCCCAGCAGCTACTTCAGCCTCTTGAAGCGGCTTGTAAATGCCTACCCGTGGCTTGAAGTCATAAAGCGGTCAGTCTGCATTAAAGGTGCGCGCAGGGCCTTCGCCCGTGCAAAAGTGCACTGGCCGAAGATGGATGCCGAGAAGCTGGTGACGGAGGGGCCGCCGAAGGGCAAGGAGCACCGCCACCCCGAAAAGTATTATGACAGTGTCCTGAAGGGTGCCCGCCTTGTGGCATAGGAATGTGCTAAGGATGTAATATTTGAATGAATGTACTCACTTGATCCTGTAATATGAAAACGAGTTCATTTGTGCTATATAACGGTTGTTGATTTAAAATTTTACCTTCTATGCGGCCATTTATAAAATCTAAGAGTTGGCCATTCGTCGGCTTCTACCCCCATGTAACTAGTACCGGGGTGTTCGGGATAAATCTGAACATTCTTTATCCAAATTTTTGGTCTTTTAAGGAGGTGTTTAGTGCAACGAACAAGGCAATCGGACTATACAGCTTTATCACTCTCACTTAGCCATAGAAGTCTATAATTTTAAATTTTGGCATAGCCCCTGGTATTCGGAAGGCCGAACTTGGGGCGCTATACACGCCTAAATCGGACAAGGTCGATTCCTCGCCCAAAGCTGGAAAAATCTTTAAGGATTTGAGACCTCTCCCAAATCGGACAAGGTCGTACCATGGGAGTCAGTTTTCGGCTTTCTCTATTGAGGTGCTCGTCCGGAAGAACCGGGACACAATCGCAGTAGTTCTCCCTGTGCCACCTTAGCCTATGTAGCGGAACGTAAGGCAACAAAACATGGGATCCGGGAAACCCAACTATTGACCCAAGACATGATTCGGAGCTGATGCATATAATGCTATAAGTTCGGGGTGCCGCACTGTCAAAAGTGTTCGGACTTTTCTTGTCGTGTTATGGGGTACACTGAAGCCCCTGGCGGACTGAGCGTACCAAAATATATGGGTGCAATTTGTAATAAATAAGCAGTCAAGAAAAAAATAAAGAAATGTAATAATAAGCTAACGTTGTACATTATTTTCCATTGTTATTTGAATAATACGTCAAGGCGTATGTATACAAGCAGTGCGATAAGCAAAATAGGACTATTTGACATGTCCTGACCAAAGGCGAGCTACGTGCGGGTATGTAAAACAGGTATAGCAATCGCTATCAGAGACCACCTGGGGATTCCTTTGTACGTCAAAGCTCCTTGCCTCCTTGGTGTTTCCGTCCCATGGTGGGTCCGATAATCAGGCTATCGGAAGAGCCTCCAGAGAATAGGGACCTGAAAGAAAGAAAAAGGGGAAGGCGTACGGGTCCTGGGTCGGTTTGAGACGCGCTGTGGACCGTACTGTAGCCGTGCCTCCGCCTATGCCCATGGTATTTTAAGTGCGTAATTATGTACGCACGGCACAAATTTCGCCGCTTGAATGGGACTAGGACGGAGGCCGAATTGCTAGGCGAGCTCCGGACAATCCTGTTGCATAGTACTTCGGATTCGCTTAGCGGTGTCCGGGGGCTTTACTGCCGAGTTGGAGATCTGCCTAAGAAGGTTGCTCTATACTTCTGCTGCGAGGGCCGCAGCGTGCTCCTCTGTACGGAGGGAGCGCTCTGTGTTTCCATTGACTGTTATAACCCCGCGAGGTCCGGGCATCTTGAGCTTGAGATAGGCGTAATGTGGCACCGCATTGAATCGAGCAAATGCAGTTCGTGCTAGTAGTGCATGATAACCACTACGGAAGGGGACGATATCGAAGATTAACTCCTCGCTTCGTAAGTTGTCCGGGGATCCGAAGACCACTTCCAGTGTGATTGAGCCCGTGCAACAGGCCTCTACACCTGGTATGACGCCTTTAAAGGTGGTTTTGGTGGGTTTGATCCTTGAGGGATCGATGCCCATTTTGCGCATTGTATCCTGATAGAGCAGGTTCAGGCTACTACCACCGTCCATAAGGACTCTTGTAAGGTGGAATCTGTCAATGATGGGGTCGATGACCAACGCGGCCGAACCGCCATGATGGATGCTGGTCGGATGGTCCCTATGATCGAAATTGATCAGACAAGAAGACCATGGGTTGAACTTTGGGGCGACTGCCTCCATCGCATAGACGTCCCTTAGTCCACGCTTCCGTTCCTGCTTGGGAATATGGGTTGCGTATATCATGTTTACCGTTTTTACTTGGGGACGAAATTTCTTCTGTCCTCCTGTGTTCGGTGGCCAGGGCTCCTCGTCGTCATCGCTATGCAGCCCCTTTTCCTTGTTTTCAGCATTTAGCTTGCCGGCCTGTTTGAACACCCAAAATTCTCTGTTGGTGTGGTTGGCTGGTTTATCGGGGGTGCCGTGAATTTGGCACAAGCGATCGAGTATGCGGTCCAGACTGGATGGGCCTGGATTATTTCTTTTGAATGCTTTTATCCACTGACTGGACTTAGAGCCACTGAATCCGGCATTGACTGCCGTGTCTTCGGTGTTATCGCCATTGTTGCGACGCTTGTGTCTGTTGTGTCGGGGCTTGCCGTTTTTATCTCTGGCATCTGAAGTGCTAGGATTTCTTGATGTGCTGTTGCTACGAGCCAGCCAGCTGTCCTCGCCCGCAGAAAAGCGGGTCATGAGTGTCGTGAGGGCTTCCATGGATTTAGGCTTCTCTTGGCCGAGGTGTCGGGTGAGCCACTCGTCGCGGATGTTATGCTTAAAGGCCGCTAGGGCTTCGGCATCCGAACAGTCAACAATTTGGTTCTTTTTAGTTAGGAACCTAGTCCAGAATTTCCTGGCCGACTCTCCGGGCTGTTGGGTTATGTGACTTAAGTCATCAGCATTTGGAGGTTGCACATAAGTGCCCTGGAAGTTGTCAAGGAATGCGTCTTCCAGGTTCTCCCAACTGCCAATGGAGTTTGCCGGCAGGCTATTAAGCCAATGCCGAACCGGTCCTTTGAGTTTTAGTGGGAGGTACTTGATGGCATGTAGATCATCACCGCAGGCCATGTGAATGTGGAGAAGGAAATCTTCAATCCATACCGCAGGGTCTGTTGTACCATCATATGATTCAATGTTCACGGGCTTAAACCCTTCTGGGAATTCATGATCCATTACTTCATCAGTGAAGCATAGGGGGTGTGCGGCGCCTCTATGCTGGGCTACATCACGACGCAGTTCAAATGAGTCTGGTCTGTTGTATTCGGCCCGACCGGATTTGCTTTTAGTATATCCGGCGTGACGGTCATCGTCACGCATTGGGGCGTGCCTCCGTGATCCGTAGATCGATCTTGACTGTCCTGCTTTGTTTTCGAACACGTCTCGCAGGTCCTACGTGTAGCCCCGGGCCTTAGTATTTTTGTTTGATTGGCGACGGGGTGCGGGCTGATGTTCGGGCTAATACGCCGCTTTGTCTCAGCCACGAGGTGGCCGATCAGCCACATCCTGCGCTGGTAGTGTAGGCTTTAATGCCTCCTCCTCGAGTTGAGGTAGTAACCTGCGCTTTGGGTAACTTTTGGTTGGGCGCACGAGTCCGTATTCCTCGGCTGCCAGGACCTCAGTCCATCAATCGGCTAGCAGATCTTTATCGGCTTGAAGCTGCTGCTGCTTTTTCTTCAGGCTTTTTGCAGTGGCTATAAGCCGGCGCTTGAAGCGCTCCTGCTTGACGGGATCCACAAGCACAATGAATTCTTTGTCGCCGAGGCTCACCTCGTCTTCGGGGATGGGCATGTAATTGTCATCCTCTGATTCTCCATCTGTTGCCTGTTCCTTAGGGCTAGCTTGCCCATCCTCCCGTTCGGCTTGCTCGAAGCTTGGCTGGGCGGGATTGTTTTCGTCCTCGGCATTATCCGGAGTGTTATTATCTCTTGTGTCGGTTTCGCTATTTTTGCTATGACGAGGTTTAGAGCAGCGCCGATGACGCTGGTGCTTAGATTGCTTCTCAAGGGAATTTTTTCGTCATCCGCTTCCCACTCAAGCTGGACATAGTTCGGCCAGGAGTCTCCTGATAGGGAGAGAGACTTTAATGAATTTAGCACGTCACCCAAGGGCAAGTGCTGAAAGATATCCGCGGAGGTAAACTCCATGATCGGTGCCCAATCAGATTCGATAGGCACGGATGCACGCGGTTCGGAGCCTATGGCCGGAGACGAGTCCGAGGGTCCGATGACATAGGCCTCCTTGGAGGTGAAGTTTGTGTTCGGCTCTATCGCCACTAATTGTGCAGCCTCTGTGGCGGGGTCCATCCACCCGTCCTCGGATGGCACGATCTGCCTCGAATTAAGGGCCGGGGCAGCCGCAGATGTGATCTCCTGAACACCGTCCGATGGTAGATCTAAGTCATGCTCGTCGTGACTGTTCGGCGCACCTGACATAGGCTCGAATCCGTCAAAGATCAAGTCTCCGCGGATGTCGGCGGTGTAGTTCAGGCTTCCAAACCTAACCTGATGACCAGGGGCGTAGCTATCGATCTGCTCCAGATGGCCAAGCGAGTTGGCCCACAGTGCAAAGCCGCCGAATACGAAGATTTGTCTAGGGAGTAAAACCTCACCCTGGATCACATTGTTGTAGATGATTGAAGGAGCCATCAAGCCTTATCATGACGACATAGTGGAACTCTCAATGAAAGCACCAATGTCGGTGTCAAAACCAGCGAATCTCAGGTAGGGGGTCCCGAACTATGCGTCTAAGTCTAATGGTAACAGGAGGCGGGGGACACAATGTTTACCCAGGTTCGGGCCCTCTCGATGGAGGTAATACCCTACTTCCTGCTTGATTGATCTTGATGATATGAGTATTACAAGAGTTGATCTACCACAAGATCGTAGAGGCTAAACCCTAGAAGCTAGCCTATGGACTAAACCCTCCAGTTTATATAGACACCGGAGGGGGCTAGGGTTACACAGAGTCAGTTACAGAGAAGGAAAACTACATATCCGAATTGCCAAGCTTGCCTTCCACGCAAAGGGGAGTCCCACCCGGACACGGGATGAAGTTTAATCTTGTATCTTCATAGTCCAACAGTCCGGCACAAGTACATAGTCCGGCTGTCCAAGGACCCCCTAATCCGGGACTCCCTCAGCCATGTCCTTCCCGTCATGGAAGTCGCAACTTGCCAGTGCGTGGTAAGGGGTATGAAGACCCACTGTTCACTACACCGATAATGGGGTAGGCCCAAGTATACGGTTGGCCCAACTTAAGTCATGGGCCATGAGGATTCGGCCTAGAAGACCCTAGGCCATGGGCCACCATCATCAGCCCATCAGAGATAAGGATGGTAGCTCAAGACCACGCTAAGACCCTATAGTCAGATACCAAGTCGGCCGACTACCGAGAGCCAACAATCGGCTAGGAAGATAATGGGAGCAGTCGGCTAGACCATTTGTCGAAGGCTACCTAGGATTTCTCTCAACCACGATGCCTTAATGATGGTAGTTACCCAATGGCGGTATAATCCAGTTAAATACTACAGTTACAAGTAATAAATGCCAGGTAGCACTCGGCCACACCTGAGGCTATGAACATCATTAATACTAGCCCATAATGTACCCCCTCCTAGTGCACTCTATGTAAGCTGAGAGGGAAGATTCATGCTAAGGGTTGAACATCCATGCTTTTGTACCTTACACCAAGAGAGCACCACAGGAGTAGGATATTACCTCCACCACAGAGCCTGAACCTATATAAATCCTTGAGCGTACTCTCAATTGCATCGTTTGTTAGATACGATTACCTCTACATTCCTTCTGCCCTAGTATTGTCATGATTATTTTCACGACATGAATAGTCGAGTGATAGGCACCAGAATGCATCTGGATGGTATATGCTAAATTATGGCATGGGAGATAGGCTCCTTCTTTGGTGGGTATTGGCTGCCTTATGTTGAGATTGGCGAGGTGGTTGTCTTGGGAGTCCTTCTCGAATTCAGCTTCCTTCTTGTACTCCAGGCCAGTTACACTTTCCATGTTAATATGTTGTTTGGGCCTTTAGGTCGCCAATAGAGCGACGATGAGGACCAACCCTCATGTGATTTGACTTATCATCGACAGAATTCATGTTATATCCTTGCAAACCGAAGGTACCTTTGAGGTGGTTGGACAAGGTGAACGGGAGAGAGATATAAAATGTTTGATCAATCTAGAAATGATGATTCAACTTCTAATTGGGGCGGATGCACCAAACTGCCAACAGACTACCTATGAGTTGCACTTCATCTCTTATTCAAACCACCATTGTGGGCCTCTTGAGAGAAAGTTGTGCTTGTATTTCTCCCTCTCGATGAAAAAACCCTCAATTTCATGTCAAAATTTAAAAATAAAACTTTATCACAACACGTGAACATCACATCCATCTCAAAAAGAAAAAAAGCCTAAAACCATTCTTAAAATGAAAAAGAAACAAACATCTCACTTCCATCTTTAAAAATAATCTCCGGAAAAACTTTTCTCAAAAGAAAAAAGGTCCCAATTTCATCTTCCCTAAAAAAATAAAAAAGTTTCTCAATTTCATCTCCCAAAAAAAATTTCAAAAAGTTTTTTGCCACGGCCAACCAGCATGCGCTACGTGGCCATCACATCCATCTCAAAAAGAAAAAGAAAAGACCTAAAAAACATTCATAAAATGAAAAAAGAAAAAAAATCTCAATTCCGTCTTTTAAAAATAATCTCCAAAAATACTTTTCTCAAATGAAAAAAGGTCACAATTTTATCTTCCAAAAAAAACAAAAAAATTCTCAATTTCATCTCTCAAAAAAAATCCACGGCCAACCAACATGCGCCACGTGGTCATGCTGGTTGGCCACCATTCTCCCGTAGCTTAATGTGTTTGATTTGTAACCAATGTCTAATTTATGACGGTCCATGACACATATATGACTCCATTTCATCTCTTGTTTAATCCCCTTCCTCCTCTTCCCCCTGACACCATCCCATGAACCCTAATTCATGTTCTAACACATCATCAGACTGATATCCTACTGTCACAACTGTTAGAACATTCTCCTCCTTCCACAACTAGAATTTACCATCCTCCCCTCAGTAGCCCTTTCATTTTTGCCATCACAGGAAACTTTTCCAAACCCTAACACACTGCTAGCTTGTAATCAACAAAGCCAAAAACTTCTCATCTTCCTGCAACTAAACTTTACCCATTCCCTCACCGATGCCCTCCTCCTCCTACTTCCCCTCTATCATTGTTGGGTTACACCTTAAATGTGGTCTATTTCCACATTAGCTTCGGGCATCCATGGTGTCGCCGAGGTTGGTATTGGATGCCTCGAGTCAAATCTTGGTGTTGCTCCAGACAACTGTTGAAAGCTTTCCATGTTTCATTTCTTCACATACAAATATTTCTTTACTTATCTATTTTTATAGAAAATTTCATTTCTCTATTTGTATAAATCCACGAGCTCTATTGTTGCAATGATGATTTGGAACATGCTATTGGGACATGACTTGGTTTTGAAACTAGAAACTTGAAAGTGGTTAATTCTTACTTCTTCCATAAAAATGTAAGGCGCATTGACATTTCATGGTCTCTGATGCACGAGTTTGACCACTAATACACACGAAAATATATGAATTAGGCACATTTGAATGGTATTATTGTATTTGTGTTATGGACTAATTTAACATCATATGTCTATATTATAGTTTTGTAGGCGTATTATAACAAAAATTCGCATTCAAAGTTGCACATGAAAAAACATAAAAGGTCAATCACACCTTAGATACATTTGGGGTGGGGTGGGGGTGCTTGTCAGGACCCCGACTCAATGCCACACCGATCTAGCATGTAACACCTCATATCACTTTGCGGCCTCACGCACGGTACTCCCACGGGTGTCGCCTTACCAGGCCTGGGACTGTTTGCGCCTTTTGACACACGTATATGATAGTGTCGCTAGCATCCATATGACAAGGAGCCCGGGCTGACATGGCTAGTCGTGAACCCAAAGTGGCACTAACTTACAGGGACAGGCATACATGACCCAACAACGAACGTGTCGGTCATCAGCGAGTGAATCTGGGCTGTAGCAACTGGGCTAGCAAGACTTCGATAAACCGGGCTATAGCAGGCTAACGGGACTCCAGTAGACATCGCGTGACATTTCCCCGAAGGGACAGACACAGGAACGAAGAAGGACACATGCGGGCCAGCCTAAGTGTTCCGGAGCAGTAGCAAGCTACCAAGGCTCAGTGGAAGCACTAGGAGACATTTCCTGATAAGAGAGGCTACCAAGGATAAACAACTAGATAGTCAGATCCCACACATACCAAGCATTTCAAACATACACACAATATGCTTGATATGTGCAAATACAACATGGCATCACAACATGACCCTACAACTCAAGTATTTTATTCAATAGGCTCCGAGGAGCAAGATATTACAAACATGGGTCTCATGACCCAGCATTCAGAGCACACAAGTCAAAGCACAAGCGGAAGCTTAACATGTCTGAGTACAGACATCTACAAATGAAAAAGGCTGAGAAGCCTGACTATCTACCAGATCCTGCCAAGGGCACAAGATCGTAGCTGAGGTAACAAGCTAAACATCGAAGTTCAAGCGGAACTACTAGTGAGACGGAAGTCTCTCTGCAAAAACATAAAATAGGCAAACGTGAGTACAAATGTACCCAGCAAGACTTACATCAGAACTAACTACATACGCATCATTATCAACAAAGGGGATGGTGGGGTTTAACTGCAGCAAGCCAGCTTTGACTCGGTGGCTATCCTAAACTACGACTGCATGTAACTCTTTTGAGGTGGCGCACACAAGTCCACATATTCACCATATCAATACACCACTATGGATCCGCTCCCGTCTCCCTACGAGAACGCCATCCATAGCACTCACGCTTATCTTGCGTATTTTAGAGTATCCACTTTCACTTGTCTATGAACTGTATAGGCAACCCAGAGGTCCTTTACCGCGGACGCGGCTATTCGAATAGATGATGTTAACCCTGCAGGGGTGTACTTCTTCACACACGCTCTCGCCACTTACCACCATGTACACGTCATGTATCTCGGCAACCTTCAAGTGGAAGCCTGGCGAGGGTGTCGGCCACGGCCTACCTAAACACTCAAGTCTCTAGTCCAGGTTTATCGCCTATTCAGGTTCCATCCGCAGGGAGTCTGGCTGAGGTTTCCACATACGGCCCCGAACAATGTGTACAGGGTTCCGCGACACCAAACGGGCGCCCGGCATACCCGGCCATGTGCCTACCGCATCACAGCCCACCCCTCGGCTCAGCGCTGCCCACGGCCTCCAGCATACTACAAACACCAGAAACTACTTGCAACTCCTAGACAAAGGACAAGGGTGGTTAAGAACCCGAGAGGGTCAATTAAGGATCCCAATGAGTGGTAGTTGTTGTTTTGTTCATGGATCACAAACACAGAACTCAGTTCCTGAGGACGGCTTCAATGAGACAACCCACCATGTACTCCTACATGG
Source organism: Triticum aestivum (assembly GCF_018294505.1). Lineage (NCBI taxonomy): Eukaryota > Viridiplantae > Streptophyta > Magnoliopsida > Poales > Poaceae > Triticum > Triticum aestivum. The sequence goes on along the minus strand of NC_057798.1, from coordinate 216,692,189 downwards.
CCTCTCACCGCTACCTTTACCAAATCGTGTTCACACACTTAGCTCACACTCAGTAGGACATGTTCACACACCTCTGATTCATCCCCGATGAATCAGACCTGACTCAACTCTAAGCAGTAGCAGGCATGACAAACAAGCATGAATGAGTAGGCACATCAGGGCTCAAACAACTCCTACTCATGATAGTGGGTTTCATCTATTTACAGTGGCAATGACAGGTCATGCAGAGGAAAAGGGGTTCAGCTACCACAACAAGTAACACATGAGTCATTGTTGTCCTAATGCAGTAAAAAAGAGCAGAGCGAGAGAGTGGGTTTGTATCGGAATGAACAAGGGGGTTTTGCTTGCGTGGCACCTCCGAAGATAGTATAGCTCTTCATCGGTGTCATCGATCACATCGTCGAAATCACGTCTATCGAGAGGGGGCAAATACCGGCAATGGAGAAGGAAACACAATCAATGCAATGCACAATATGATGCATGATCATGACATGGTAATATGCTGTGATGTGAGCTAATGCAACTAGCAACAGGTTAGATGAAGTTGGTTTGAATCCAAGATTCAAATTCAAACCCCATATGTGGATATTCAAATGCCATTTATATGATTTGTCCTAAACAGTAGTCATAAGTGGTTCTAACATGCATGAAACAAGTACAGATGGATAGATTGGATTTTTCTGATCATTTTTCATATATAAATTATTACATTCTGAGTTACGGTTGAATTTCTATGAATTTTAAAAGTTTAGAGCATTTTCTGCAATTTCTGGATTATTTAAAATTAAACTAAATCCAAAAAAAGATTTACTGTGTCAACATGACATCATCATGACGTCAGCAGGTCAACCGAGTTGACCAGGGTCAAACCTGGCTGGTGGGACCAGCGTGTCATTGACACAGGGACTAATGCCGGTCAAATCCAGCGCTGACTGGGTTTGACCCCGCACTGGGGTCCATGTCAATGGTTGTGGGTTCTAACTAAACGTGGTTAGTACCTAAGCTAATGACGCCACGTCGGCACACCGGAGAATGGCCAGGGGCGACCTCAAGACACGACGAAGGGTTCCCGGAGTGGCGCTACATGCGGTGTTGGGCCAAGCCAAGGGCACCAGAGGGTTGCCCTTGCTCACGCGCATCCAAGGGAGGCACGCGGGAGGGCGCGGGGTGGCCGGAGCTCGCTGGAACGAGCTCGTGGCGGCGGTCGAGGTACGGCTTTGAGCGGGCGCAGGCTACATGGCACGGGGAAGCTCTCTGAGGGGCTCGCCGGACTCCTGGTGAAGCAAGGAGGGCGATGATGCGTGTGGGAGCCACTGCTTTGGGCTCTGGCCACAACGGCGCCATGGCCGGCGGTGGGGAGCTTTCGAGTGCGGCGGCTGCGCAAGCTAGGGGAAGCAATCAAACGGGGGGAGGGAGGAGGACAGAGCAGGACCTCACTGCGCGTCGTTTGGCGGCGTCGAACGGCTCAGGGAAGGCCGGACGGCGTCGGAATCACGGCGGCGATCCCCGGGACCCGAGGATGAAGATGACGTCGATGGCGGCGCTCGGGGCTTCCGTGCTTCCTTCCTTCGGTGCAGAGGTGAAGCGCGAGGTGGCGGAGGCTCTGGATAGCTCGGGGAGGGGAGGCGACGGCTGTGGGCGTGGCAACTCATGGCGGCGTGCTCGGGCGCGTGAGAGGGAGAGCGAGGGAGAGAGACAGAGGAGAGGGAAGGCACGGGGGAGAGTGAGAGAGGGTCCAGGGGGTGTGTGGCGTTGCGGAGGGGGTCCAGGGCGATGAGGGGGCAGCCAGGCAGGCAGCTGCCGGCGTGGCACGCCGTGGCGCGTGGCTGTCTTCTCCTCTGCCTTCTGGCAGGAGGAAGAAGACGCCCCTGCCCTCGGTGGGCTGGCTAGCTGGCTGGGCCACCAGCTAGGCCGACCAGGTGGCTGCACAGGTAAGTCCTTCTCTCTCTCCTTTTCTTTTATTTCTATTTCTCTTTTGTTCTGTAAGTTTGTGGCATTACTAAAAATATCTAGGCACTTTCAAAAATCACCAAACTGTGCATTGCCCAATGTTTAGAATATATCCAACATGGAATATTTTAGTTTGAGATTATTTGGACATTTAAAATATTTACTAACATTTAAATGCCCAAATGCAATTAACTAATGATTTAATCCAGTGACCTTAGGATGTCCTAGAAATTTGTGCATCATTTTTGTCAGAGGTTTAAGACCAAGGCAAAGATGATGAACATTTTAGAAGGGCATTTCAGGTTCATTGAAAATATTTCATTGTGACCTTAGTTGGATTTCATTTGGTGCTAGGGTTTGAACATCCCCATTTCAAGTTTAGGCCAAATTTAAACATGATGCACACATGAAGCTAGCCTAGTGCATTGCCAGGAGCTAGGGATGTGACAGTGCACTACTATCCAATGGTAACAACATACCGCTGGCTAGCACATCACCCAATTTGTTTTTGCACGACAAGGTCTAAAGGGGAAATATGCAAGTTCACAGAAGATATGTAAAATAATTATCAATATGCTTAAACAAATGATACTTATTTGGAGAAACGTCTACTCTTTCATGAAAAGAAGGATCGCTTCCCATTTTGCTCCTTCTTTCGTCCAAACACCTTACTACGCCCTCCCATATTCCTGTTTTGACCCCCCCCCCCTCTCAAATCTTTGTTTTTTCCCTAGGTTTCCATGAAGACCGCCTCAACCGCGCCCCAAAAAAGGGCCACTAAAGTATCCACCGCAAAAAAACACCTTTTGGGTCAAAGCCGCCTCCCCCCTCCTGCGCGCAAAAAAACACAGGCAATAAAGTTTTTGTTTGGCATAATATGTATGCCTCCGTTGCAACATGCAATTTCCTACTATAAATATAATGTTTATTAGAGAAAATGCCTACACTACTCTCACCGAAAGGAGTGTAATGTAAATTCATAAAATGTAAAAGTATTTATCGGTGCACTTTTGAAAGAGTACTTACTAGGGAAACACATGCGACTTCCCCCCTGCAAAAAGGAGTGGAAGACCATTTCACATAAAGTGAAACAATACATTTATCAGCATATATGGTTCGAAAAGATCACTTTCAGGAGAAACGCCTGAACTTTGCCCCGCCGAAAAGAAGTACTCCTACTAGCAGAATAAAACGTTCACCAAAACGGCACCCATTTCCATGGGATTGCTAGCAAGTGTCACCCTCGCTTGCCTGCTTTGGCCTCCGTACGCGGTGATAGATCCAACACACAGCACGCAGGAGGTGGGTCTAGGCGACGGCAGCTAAAATATCCTCCCCCATCGACACGAAACCTAGGCGGAAAAACAAGAGCTACCAACACGTAAAAGTGAACCTTTTTTATTGGTAGTCCACCTTTGGAAGAAACAAGCTCTAGCTCACGAGTTTACTATCCGCCCCAGTCGCCCAGAGGGAGGAGGGGCCCCGTGCCCCCGTCACCCCGTCGAAGACGACTAGTCCGCCTCGACAGCGTGGGGGAATACGGCTCGCCGACTTCTTTCACAGTCCGTTGCGCGCGAATACGTACGTATGCCCGCGCCGTCGCGCGTACGTATGGCCGCAGCGCAGCGGCTTCCGTTACTGCCTGCCGTGCCGTGACCCGAGGCGCGGGCGGGGGCGGGGCGACACGACAACCCCCACCGCCATGTGGATAACGGCGATCTCTGAGCAGCCGCGCTAGCTGGGGCCAGCATCGCTTTCCGCCCTTATCAACTCCGGGGAGATCCAGCCGCTGCGCACCGCGTGGTTCCATTTCCCTTCGCTGGACACGACTCCTCCTCCTTTTTCCGTCCTCGCCGCAGACATCTTTCGGCTTCGCTCACCTGACGATTAAATCCGTTCTTCCTCCCTGCAAAAAAAATAATATTAAAAAAATCCGATCTTCCCACAAAGCATCCCAGCCATTTTTTTGAGGGGCCGAGCAGTAGCATCCCAGCAATTTTTCCGAGGCACCAAGTAGTAGTAGCAGCAGCAGCATCTCATTGGTGTATAACATAATTGTACTAGTACTGGTAGTACTTGTACAGTACTTGCGGCGGTATCAGCTGGTCGACCATACGTAGGTACGTGGAATTGAGGGGGGAGAAGGCACAGTGATGGAGGCGATTGGACACGGGCGATTTTTCTCGGGGTGTGGGGCTGGATTTAAAAGGGGGCAAGCTAGCCACCAAAAAGGGTGTCCCCGCAGGGCAGTAAACGGCAGGGCGAGACCACGTGCGCACGAATCACGGCGCGGAATCCGACGGCGGCGAGGGGACGCTACCCACCCCGCACCCAAAAGCCAACGTGCCGGATTGGCACCGCGCGGTACACACACCACCCCACCCCACCCGAGCGAGCACCGCAACGCCAACGCCAACGCCTCATCCGATGCCGCGGCCGCTCTGACTCCCATCCATCTCCCCACACCCCCAACCCCCAATCGAAAGCAAGACAAGCCAAGCCAGCCAGCCAGCCAGAGAAGAAGCGAAGAAAGGAGGAGAGAGAGAAAAAAAATCCTCCGTCCACCGCCTCCGCCGCCGCCGCGCCCTCCGTTCGCTGACGCGGGTCGCCTGGGCGCCGATAAGGGGCAGCTGGAGGGCTGTGAGCTGAGCGGAGCGGCGGCCGCGGCGCCAGATCGACCGGGGATGCCGCCCAATCCGACGGAGCCGGAGCAGCCGGAGGCGGCCGCCACGCCGGCGCCGCCCAAGAAGAAGAGGAACCTCCCCGGGACGCCAGGCGAGACCGCGTGCTTCGGGTTTTGCGGGGTGGTTGGTACGGCTCGCGCGAGCTTTCTTGGTCTGACGGTGGTCGGTTTCCGTGTGCTTGTGCAGATCCGGACGCGGAGGTGATCGCGCTGTCGCCGGGGACGCTCATGGCGACCAACCGGTTCGTGTGCGAGGTGTGCGGCAAGGGCTTCCAGAGGGACCAGAACCTGCAGCTCCACCGCCGGGGGCACAACCTTCCGTGGCGGCTGCGGCAGCGCGGCCCCGGGGCGGCGCCGCCGCGCCGTAGGGTCTACGTCTGCCCGGAGCCCGGCTGCGTGCACCACTCCCCCGCCCGCGCGCTCGGGGACCTCACGGGCATCAAGAAGCACTTCTGCCGCAAGCACGGCGAGAAGCGATGGGCCTGCCCACGCTGCGGCAAGCGCTACGCCGTCCAGGCCGACCTCAAGGCCCATGCCAAGACCTGCGGCACCCGCGAGTATCGCTGTGACTGCGGCACACTCTTCACCAGGTACTGCTTCCAGCTCGGTTCCCCCCAATTTCGATGCTCCTTTCTCCTTCCCTTGAGGGGCAAATGTTTGTGCTTTTGTTTCATTCATCAGTCGGCGTGCTGGCTTGATTCAGGAGGGATAGTTTCGTGACACATCGCGCTTTCTGTGGCGCTCTCGTCGAGGAGACCGGCAGAGTGCTTGCTGTTCCGGCGCCGCCTTCGCCTCGGCCACCTGATTTGCAGGAGGTTGAGGAGAATGTGGACAAGGACAAGGAGAAAGAAGAGGAGAATGTGGATAAGCACAAGGAAAAGGAGGATGAGGAGGACAAGGGGGGAGAAGATGAAAATGAGACTTCTGCCGTGGCCGAGGTGGATGAGCCGCAGAACGTTGAGGCAGCAATGGAGGAGCCACAGCAGCAGCGGATTCCGCCGTCGCCATCTCCAACGCCGACATCTCCAACGCCACAGGAGCAGCAGCCAATGGTGGCAGTTGTGCCAAATTTGGATGGTATGCTTCTTTTGCATTTTGCAATGTGTTTGTCTTACTATCTATTCATAGACTATGTTAGATTTATAGCAAAGTCATTCTCCCTAAATCCATCTTTATTTGTTATTACTGTAACAAAAAAAAAGGAATACATGAGTCTTGTTTCTTTCCCAATTTAGCTAGTCTTATGATCATTTAGGCAACAATGACGAGTGACTTGTTCTTCCGTACTGTGCCTATATGTTACAGAGCCAGTGGTGGTTGTGGAGCCAATTGTGGATATCAAGCAAGAGGAGGAAGATAAGCGAGATGAAGATGTTTGCTTCCAGGAAGCTGATAAGTACGACGGCGCTGAACTAGAAGACTCCAACTTGCCAGATAATGATACCCCGATGCCTCCTTGTTTCCTCCCCTCGCCCTCGGATGCCATTGGTACAGATGGCAGCAGCACCAGTTGTGGCACAGTCAGCAGTGCATCTAATTCCATTGCGCCAGCAACGACGACTAGCACATTTGCGGGGCTGTTTGCATCAGCCACAACAAGCACAACTCCCCAGAGTAGATCGCTGCGTGATCTTATCGGTGTTGATCCCACCTTCCTTTGCCTTGCAATAGGTACACCATCCTCTCTGTTCCCGCAGACAGATGCAAGCAACCCCGGCACCTTTGCTCCACCACCAGCACCGCACATATCTGCCACTGCACTCCTGCAGAAGGCTGCTGAGGCTGGAGCTTCGCAAGCAGGCACATCTTTCTTGAAGGAGTTTGGTCTTGCAAGTTCCTCCTCATCAACTCCATCCAGGCCACCTCAAGGAAGGTTCATCGAGAGCAGCTCAATGCAATCCCAGCAACCCCAAGGAAGGTTCATCGAGAGCAGCTCAACGCAATCCCGGTTACCTCAAGACAGGTTCATCGACAGCAGCTCAACACAATCCCAGTTACCTAAAGACAGGTTCATCGACAGCATCTCAACACAATCCCGGTTACCTCATGACAGGTTCATCGAGAGCAGCTCAACACAATCCCGGTTACCTCAAGACAGGTTCATCGAGAGCAGC